>NC_133380.1:8229635-8258601 GCF_049309525.1 Garra rufa | reverse complement strand
ATATATATATATATATATATATATATATATATATATATATATACATACATACATACATACATACATTTAAAATGCAATTAAATTAAAATAATGTTTCCTATTATGTTTAGAAATAATTGCAAAAATAAGACTTACTGTAAAAAGTAAAATAAAATAAGTAAATTATATATATATATAAATATAAAATAATGTTTCCTATTATGTTTAAAAATAAGAAACTTTTTCTGTAAAAAAAAATATTATATATACATGTGTATATATATAATTTTACATATTTATACATTTAATATGATATTGAATAAAATTAATGTCTTTCTTATTATGTGTAGAAATTATTTTGTGTAAATATGGATATAATGCTTGCTTTCATTTCTCTTTATTAATTTTAATACAAATCCTTATTAAAAGAAATGCAAAAATAAGACTTTTACTGTAAAAAATACTGTAAATATATATTTATAAATATTTATACATTTAATATGCAATTGAATAATATATTAAATAAATTAATATTAAATAAACCTTTATATATTTATATTTATATATAAATGTATATAATACATAAGCTTGCTTTTATTTTGCTATATTTATTTTTAATCCAAATCATTATTAAACGAAATGCAAAAAAGGATTTTTTTTGCTGTAAAAATGAAAATAAAGTATGTAAAGAAAATGTGTGTATATTATTTGTGTATATTGTTATTATTTTTATTTCACTATAATTATAAATACAATTATGTGTCATTTTAATAATTTTTATAAATATTTATACATTTAATATGCAATTGAATAAAAATAATGTTTCTCATTATGTTTAGAAATAATTTTGTTATAATGCAAAAAAAAAAATATATATACACTTATACATTTAATATTAAATTGAATAAAAATAATCTGTTTCTTATATCATTTTGTGTTATAAATGCAGATATAATGCTTGCTTTTATTTCTGTATATTTAATTTTAGTCAAGATCCTTATTAAAAGAAATACAAAACAAAAATAAACTTTTATTAGATTTGTGTTGTCATGCTTTCAAGGACACATAGTGAAAGTTGGCATCGGCTATTCATCACTAAAGTCTTTATTTGCACATATGTTAATGAGGGACCCAAAAGGCCCCAGTTTTAAAATGACCCTAAACAAACAGACTACAAAGTGACACTTATGTAATTTAGTGCATTTTGGAATAGAATTTGTTGTTGCACTTTCCATGGTAAACACTCACTCTCTAAACTTCTCACTTATGTTTGCTAAAATTGGTCACTTTTCCACCTTTCATGCAAGTTTTTTTTTTGTCTGCGAGGTAGACTTTTGCACGCACACACACACACACACACACACACACACACACACAATGTGTTGGCAATTCAATATGAAGTGCCTAAATGTACCGAACAAAAGACCTGCAGGGGAGCAAAAGGAGATGTGGAACAAAAAACAAACGAGTAATGAAATTATAACAATACAGAGAGAGAGTGAGGGGTGCGGGTGCCACAATGGCAGGGAACAATCGCGCCGCGTCAATGGAAAAAAAAGTGTGTGCGGAGAGGGGGGGTAGGCTTTGGACAATAGGCCGGTGACAGCGGCACAATGGCGGCACTGTTTTCAATTAGACATTATCTCATAGACAGAGTGGCAGGTTTCATTGTGCTAGGGGGCTATTTTCAGGGCCGCCTTTGTGTGCGGCACTGCCAATATTCCCTTCAGCCCCTGCCGTGAGCCGGCCCTTTATTCTCGCTACTGTTTTTTTTTTTTTTTTGCACAAGCGCTAAAGTAGAAATGTGGGTGGTTTTGGACCAGACAGGCCTCTGAAAGGAGAAAAAGGGGGAGTGGGGCATAACTTGTGCCTTGTCACCTGGGTTTACCACGGCAAATTGGAAATAGCGAGAGCTGGAATTTCTTGGCAGACTTGAATGCGATGCCAATTTGACATGCACTGCATGTGTGTGCGTGCTTGCAGTTTGGTGGCCTGGTGGGCATCGCGGTCTTGATCTAGCATGGTTTGACTATGCATTGTGGCTTTAAATGAAAATTCACACGTTGTTCCAAAACAGTGTCAGCTTATTCTAGAGCATGGTTCTTGCAACATCAAGGCTATGGGTTTGATTCCCAAGGAATGCATGAACTGAAATGCCATTTCTGAAGCCATTGACAAGATTGATGCTGGATGTAAGCATGCCAGTTTAAAAGATTGAGTTTTAAAGAGTTTTTAGTTCATAGTGTGACCATATCTCTCCTCTGTTCATGTAGTCCAGCCATTAAAAAATGTCTTGAATAATGCCAAGGTTATGGGTTCGATTCCCACAGAATGCATGAACTAAGAAAAGCAATGCTTAAATGCAATATCAGTTACTTTGGATCAAATGCATAAACATAAATGTCTGGTCTAAAAACATTTTTGCCATATAAATAGCTTTGTGTGGAAAATAGATCAAACTATAGCAAGTTTGACGTCATTGATGTCATATGCAAGTATGCCAGTTTAAAAAATAGAGTTTTCAAAGAACTTTTAGTTCAGAGTAGGAGCACATCTGTCCTCTGTTCATCTAGTTCAAATATGTGCTAATGATGACAAGGTTATGGCTTTGATTCCCAGATAATGCATGAACTGAAATGCCATGTCTAAAACCACTGAGAAGATTGCAAGCATTCCAGTTTAAAAGAATGAGTTAGAGTGACTACATCTGTCCTCTGTTCATGTAGCTCAAACTGTAGAGAATGGCTATAGTGATATCAAGGTTATGGGTTTGATTCCCATAGAAAGCATGTACTAAATAAAAAAAAATGTAATATCATTTGCTTTGGATAAACGCATCTACCAAATGCATAAACATAAATGTCTGGCCTAAAAACACTTTTGCCATAAAAATAGCTTTGTGTGGAAAAACAGATCAAACATGAAGTACTATAGCAAGTTTGACGTCATTACTGCCATATGCAAGCATGCCAGTTTAAAAGGTTTCAAAGATTTTTAGTTCATAGTATGACCACATCTGTCCTCTGTTCATCTAATTTGAACATGGTGCAAGGCGCTAATGATGCCAAGGTTATAGGTTCGATTCCCAGGGAATGCATAAAATGCATGAAATGCCATTTCTGAAACCATTGACCAGATTGCAAGGATTCCACTTTAAAAGATTGGGATTTTAAGGTTTTACTCCTTAGTGTAACCACATCTGTCCTATGTTCATGTAGCTCAAATAGTAGAGAAAGGCTTGAACAATGCCAAGGTTATGGGTTCTATTGCCAGGAAATGCATGAACTAAAAAAAGAAATGCTTGAATATAATATCAGTTGCTTTGGATAAAGGCATCTACCAAATGCACAAATGTCTGGCCTAAAAACACTTTTGCCATATAAATAGCTTTGTGTGGAAAATAGATCAAACATGAAGTACTATAGCAAGTTTGACGTCGTTGATGCCATATGCAAACATGCCAGTTTAAAAGATTGAGGTTTTAAAGAGTTTTAGTTCATAGTGTGACCACATCTGTCCTCTGCTCATCTAGTTCGAAAAGGGTGCAAGGTGCTAATGATAGCAAGGTTATAGTTTCGATTCCCAGGGAATGCATAAACTGAATGCCATTTCTGAAACCATTAGTTTTTAGTGTAACCACATCTGTCCTGTGTTCATGAAGCTCAAATAGTAGAGAAAGGCTTGAGTAATGTCAAGGTTATGGGTTCAATTCCCAGGGAATGCATGAACTAAAAAAAAAAAGTTGCCATTTCTGAAGCCATTGATAAGATTGCAAGTATTCAAGTCTAAAAGATTGAGTTTTAAGAGTTTTTAGTTCTCAGTGTAACCACATCTGTCCTATGTTCATAGCTCAAACAGAAGAGAATGGTTCTAATGATACCAAGGTTATGGATTCGATTCCTAGGGAATGCATGAACTAAAAAAATAAAATACTTGAATGTAATATCAGTTGTTTTGGATAAAAGCATCTATCAAATGCATAAACAAATGTCAGGCATAAAAACATTATAAAAGTACCATAAAAATATTCCATAATTCGATTTCAAAGTTTGTACCATATAATAGCTTTGGGTGGAAAGGGAATGCATGAATATTTTTTTTTTTTTAAACAATTAGCTTGAATGCAATATCAGTTGGTTTAGGTAAAAACATCTACCAAATGCATAAATGTAAATGTCTGTCAAGCTCCAAGAATATTAAAAAACATTATAAATGTAGGTTATAGGATCAAATCCCAGAAAATGCATAAACTGAAAAAAGAAATGCTTGAATGCAATATCTACTGCGTTGGATAAAAACATCTATCAAATGCATTAATGAAAATATATGTTCAAGAACAACAAAAAGTACCATAAATCAGTCTATACCACTTGTGCACTACATTTGAAATCTGGTAAAGACTTAGTGTGGAAAATATATCCAACTTAAAAGACCAGACTTGCTGTATGCAAACATGCATGTTTAAAATTCTTTAAAGAGTTGTTCTTCATAGTGTGACCACATCTGCCCTCCATTTATCAGGGTTTGTACAAGGCCTGGAAAACCCTAGAAAAAGCAATATTCCTGAAGAGGTACTTAAAAAATGCGTTAATTATTGAAAGACAATGTATTTATGAAATAAGTGTTTCATTTTGTCAATAAGCACATAACTTTTCACACAAAATTCATGCAATTCAAAAAATAATACAAAAGAGCTATTCATTTTAAACTTAAGACATCACTCTTAGTGATTTTAAAAACCTCATAGTGACAAATGAAATTAAATCAAATCAGTTTAAACCATTGCGTCGGAAAATGATTCACTATTTTGTTTAATCGGATGGCGAATCATTTGTTTCAGATCGGGACTTCAAATCGCGTATCGCGAATCATTTGATTTAGATTGGAATAGGTTCATGAATCATTTAGCGATTTCGATGATTCAAATCAAATATTCATGCTATGCAATATGAAGTCCCGATCTAAATCAAATTCAGATCGGGACTTCAGATCGCAAATTATTTGATTTAGATCTGAACATTGGAGTGAGTTCGCAAATCATTTAATCAGATCGGGATTCAATGCTGGTTCCCTAATAATTTGTTTCAGATCAGGATTTCTGAGCGATTTTGCTAACCTTTTTTTCTTAAACAGTAGAAAACAACAAACCACGATGCTTTGCAGATTTACAGCAACATACAGTGCCTTGCAAAAGTATTCATACCCCTTCATTTTTTTCACATTTTGTTTTGTTCCAGCATTATTTTAAACTGCTTTAAATTAGTTTTTCTCCACATTAATAATAATGACAAAGCAAAAACCAGATTTGCAAATTTGACAAATTTATTAAAAATAAAACACTGAAATAAGTACATTGCATAAGTATTCATACCCTTAAAGGTCCACTGAAGTGCCTTGAAACACGCAGCGTTATTCTATGTGGTGACGTACTTTTAACTGAAACAAAAACATATCGCCCAGCCCCGCCCACTTATTTTGAATAGCCAATAGCGTTCCATTAATATCTGCTGGGCCAGAGCCGTGAGCTCGGTAAAGCCGCATTTGTAGCTTATGACAGCCACAGTCTAATTAATTACCCCACAGATTCAATATGAAACTCTTGCTAAAACAAACTAGTGATCATAATCATGCTGAGGCTGTGTAGTTTAATACATGCCGATCGCACATATGAGCGCATATGATCTGCTCCGTGTATTGCGTCTTTGTGTAGGGGGCGGGACAATACGGACTCTAGAGAGCATTTGATTGGACAGAACGTTTGATGAGAAACCGAAGTGCACGGTGATATCATCAAAATCGTTGATTCATATTGGCGGAAGTGACGAGGCTGTAAGTTTTGAATGCCCATATCTTGTAAACGCGAATTTTGTCGTTGTTTTGAAGCACACTAGACTATAGATAATCTTAAGGGTAATATATTCATACTAAAAGCCAAAAAACTTTAATTTTGATTTCAGGGGGACTTTAACTCAGTACACAGTTGAAGCACCTTTACAGCCTCAAGTCTTTTTGGGTATGATGTGACAAGATTTGCACATCTGCATTTGGCAATTATCTGCCATTCTTTGCCTCACCTTTTCACCTCTCAAGCTCTGTCAGCTTGCATGGGGGATGGCAGACATTTTCTAGAGTCCTAGTTGTTCCAATCGTCTTCCATTATGGATAATGAAGGCTACATGCTTCTGTGATCCTTCAATGCAGAAGATTTTTTTTTCTGAACTCTTCCCTAGATCATTGCCTTAACGCAAGTCCGTCACTGAGCTCTACAGGCAGTTATCTTGACCTCAGGACTTGGTTTTTGCTCTGATATGCATTTTCAGCTGTTAGACCTTTTCTGAGAGGTGTGTGCCTTTCTAAATCATACTCATTCAAATGAAGGTGCCACAGTTTAACTCCACTCGAAGTGTAGTAACATCTAGAAGCAATATGAATGCTCCTGAGCTAAATTTCGAGTGTCCCAGTAAAGGGTATGAATACTTATGCAACAGGATCTTTTCAGTTTTTTATTTTTAATAAATTTGCAAAGTTGTTAAAACCTGTTTTGTGCTTTGTCATTATGATGTATGAGATGTAGATTGATGTGGAAAAAAAGTAATTTAAAGCAGTTTAACATAAGGATGCAACATAACAAAACGTACCAAAAAAAGGAGTATGAATACTTTCGCAAGACACTGTACTGTATACATATTCTACAGTATGAATTTGTTCATTTTGCAGTAATAATGCTGTGAAAACTACAGAAATTTGTTACAGTGTACAAATCCCTTAACAAAAACAACAGTGGCTTTACTATAGTAAAAGTGTAGTATACTGTAGTAATACACATCTGAAATAACTAAATTTTTGCCATTTTTAAGTGAGATCCCTAATCTAAAACAAAAATAGTGCTTGAAAAGTCCTGGAAAGAACCCTGATTTATGTAGCTCAAACTGTAGAAAATGGCTCTAGTGATGCTTAGGTTAAAGTTTAGAATCCCAGGAAATGCATTCATTGAACAAAAGAAATGCTTGAATGCAATATCAGTTGCTTTAGATAAAAATATTTACCCAAATGTCAAGCTACAAAAATAGCACACTGCAAAAAATGCTTTTCTTACTTAGATTTTTTGTCTTGTTTCCAGCCAAAATATCTAAAAGATCTTATATCAGGAAGGATTTTCTAGACAAGTAAAAATTATTATCTTGTTTTTAGTAAAAACAAGTCAAAATGAAGTGAGTTTTTTCTTAAAACAAGCAAAATAATCTGGCAATGGGGTAAGAAAAAAAATCTTATTTCAGGCAGACAACTAGATTATTTTTCTTACCCCATTGGCAGATTATTTTGCTTGTTTCAAGCAAAAACTCACTTAATTTTGACCTGTTTTTACTAAAAACAAGACACTCATTTTTACTCGTCTAGAAAATCCTTCCTGATTCAAGAATTTTTAGATATTTTGGCTGGAAACAAGACAAAAAATCTAAGTAAGAAAAGCATTTTTTGCAGTGCACAACAAAGTGTCATAAAACAGTCCATTTGACTGGTGCACTACATTTCAAATCTAAAGACATATGATAGCTTTGTGTAGAAAACAAGTGAAATTTGAAGCACCATAGCAAGTTAGACATAATGCAAAATTCAAAATTCAGTTTTATTTTAAACAAGATAAAGTTTTAGTCTTTCATAAAAAAAATAACACTACAGGTTTGCAACAGCATGATAGTGAATAAATAATGACAGAATTCTCATTTGTATATTAACTATGTCTATAAAATTTAGTATGCAAAGTATGTTGGCAAGGACCTCTTTGCAGCTTGTTTGCATTATGGGTAGAGGAGACTGTGCTTGCTTTTGAACTGGCATTCATCTCCCTTTTAACACATGCAATATCCTTTCCGTCATACATACTGTACTTCTTTTTGTAACTGATTGTATATTTAGCTTCAGTGCTGTGATGCTCGTTTCTGTAGAGTTTTTCATACCGCAACACGAGTTCCAAACAAGCCGAGGTTATTGCCCTTCGCCCGTATCCTCCGGTTTGGAGAGAGAATTCTGGCACGTCGCAATGCCGAAAAGCCTGAAAGCACCATCAGATAAACTTGTTTGGTGCCTCTCAACCCATTTCGTTCAGGTACGAGAAATTTGATGAAAGCCAAGTTGCACAAAAAGCTTGTAATTGGCCCGAAAATAAACGAGGCCCAACTTGCCACTCAAACCTTTCGGTTCTCAAACCACCTGCTGCTTTTTTGCTATTGCTTTTACCTCAATTAGGTTGTGCAGACCTGATTCTTGTGATTTCGCTGAGCGCTTGCGGTCGAAAGGAATGTTTTGCATCGTATGTTTCTCACAAACAAACACGTTTGTTGCTTGAAATCGACGGAACAGAAATCGGAACGGGTTGCGGCTTTCCGATAATTCTCGGAAATAATACGCTCGACCTTATCGCGTATGTGTTTTCGGGCAAATATCTGTCGTGTTTGCTGTTCTATATCACCCTGGTTCCCTCCCATGCGGTTTCAGCTACTATCTGGCTCAGTATTATTTCCCCATCAACATCTTTTGCACTTTTTTTTATGAGGACACATTGGTTTTTGTGAAGTGCATACATCGACAAAAATGCCATTTTGGTTGGAGAGTAAGCAGCGCAGACAGCAGTTGCAAAGGAAAATTATTTCAAGGTGGTTTATGCCATTCTCCCACAATTCCACATTACTGCCACACTGAATAAGCATGATTGATTTGATGGCCTAGTTAATTAATAAAATGTCAAAGGTTCAAAATTAAATCCACTAAATTGCTTTTAACAAAGCCATTTTGAATTCTGCACACTGATAGCATCACTAAAGTACTGTGGTAAAACACTGTGTACTCTATAAATCTGCCACTTCTAATCAGCTTATCGTTCTCACGTATTGAAACAAGCACAAAAAAAATGTTTCTATCTTAAAATGCATGCATGTAGTCGATAATCAGATTTGTTCAGTGCAGTGGGAAAATGTGAAATTAATCATCATCAATAATGCTTTTAATGAGACACATTTGCATGCGTTGATAAAGATCTTTAATAGATGAGGCTGGGGGGAAAACAGCACAGCTACGCACAAGCAAACAGGAAGAGAGAACACAGGCATATCCGCTCCCAAAGTTCTTTTTATAATATGTGCCATTTTTTGCAACCACAATGTGAGATTAATCTTATTAGTCACAATGATTGCCTAATTGGTATAGTGTGTAGTGCGGAGAATGCAGAGTGATTCTTACGAGTCTGACAGGCAGGGCTGTGTTATAATGAAGACAAGGGGTCTAAAGAACGCCTGGTTGTTTTCCAGACTGAATTAACGTCTTCATTCTATGGACTCATTTGCATTCGTAAATGCCAAGATGTAGAGTGTTTGGGTTCACCAATCTGTTGATGGACAAAGGGTTGTCCTGACATCGGGAGTTCACAGGGAACGTTATCTAAGGCCAGAAACATACTCTATGCAAGTTCACAAGTAAACCATTCATAGGTTGATTCCTTCAATGAACACTGAAACATTACTTATGTGTTTGAGCATTCCAATCTTTTTGGGAAACCTGTTTGAAAACAGGCATTATATATTTTCTTTTTACTTTTATGGAAAAAAAACTATACAATTTTATATATACATATACAGTCAAAACAAAATTTATTCAGACACCTTCAACATTTCTCACATTATCACAGTTTTTTCGCTATAGCTTAGAAAATGGTAATAAAATATGACAAAAACTCAAGTTAAACTGTGTCAGAACAATTCATCTTGATAATGACAGATAACTTTGATAGAAAGGTATGTAATGGATTACAATCAACCAAAAATAACAATATTTACACAACTAGTGTAAAAAAAGTGACTTTTAAAAAAAAATAATTTTTGGTCCCCAGTTTTACTGGTAGTCCACTGTATGAAGAATTTTTGGGTATAATATGCCATAGAGTACTTTATTTTGTGGTTGTCAATTACTTAAATGAACTATAGTGTTATGCACCCACTAGTAAAAAAATATCAAAAATTATATCTGGTGTCAGAATAATTTTTGGTTTGACTGTATGTATGTGTATATATATATATATATATATATATATATATATATATATATTTTTTTTTTTAGTGGTGGGCCGTTATTGGCGTTAACGTGCTGCGTTAACGTGAGACTTTTATCGGGCGATAAAAAAAATATCGCCGTTAATCTATTCTCAAAATTGGGTTGGGAGCTGGGTCTAAACTACGCAAGCTATGATGATTTTCACCTTGATAGTTTAACGCGGTTGTATACCAAAGACTATAGAATATGGTCGCGCGTTTATGTCTCCTCCGCCAAAACACAGACGGGATCACGTCGTCCTCCATTCATAAAAACCGAATCTACTATAGCGCGAAATGCCACGTAAATTCGTCGTTTTTTGGATTCATAAATCAAATATGATCTGTCACTTAATTCAAATCGCGATATGGACTAGTGTCTGTGAAAACTGAAATTTAAAAAGACCGTTTTAATATGAATCCGATATGTTCCGTTTGCCTAGCTGTATGTATGAAATTCATACTATGAATGGTGGGGACGAGCTTTTACTACACGCATACTGAAACACACGTGACGCTCCCGGTAATTTTTTGGCATTTTCATCTCACATGAACAGATAAACTCTATCTCCAAAACTGCTGTGAGTGTCACTTATGCCGTTTCATTTGAGAAAACTCGCATCATGTCATACTGTATACACAGAAACTTCACGGCAACCTGTCAAAATAAAAGTACGGCGTAACATGTTTAGTCATTATTTGGGTAGCACACATATTCTGAATGCCTTCAGCAGAATTCAAATTAGCCATTTTAATCTAGATTAATTCCAAGATTTAATCTAGATTAATCTATATTAAAAAAATTAATCTATGCCCACCCTTAATATATATATATATATATATATATATATATATACATATCAGGGTTGCCAGGTTTTCGCAACAAAACCCATCCAATTGCTACTTAAACCTATCTTCCTAAAAAAAATTGCGTTCCAATATTCAATTATTGGGGTCGCTTCAACCCGTGGACATTTCTTGTGGGGACATACACAGTGTATACACTTTATATACTAAACTAAGTATGTAAATGTGACCCTGGACCACAAAAGTGTCTATTTTTTTTGACACTGAGATTTATACATCTTCTGAAAGCTGAATAAATAAGCTTTCCATTGATGGAAATACAACTTAAAAAAAAAAACCTGGAATCTGAGGGTGCAAAAAAATCTAAATATTGAGAAAATTGCCTTTAAAGTTGTCCAAATGAAGTTCTTGGCAATGCATGTTACTAATTAAAAAATATGTATTGATATATTTACGGTAGGAAATGTCTTTACTTAATATCCTAATGAAAAACTGATAATTTTGACCCTTACAATGCATTTTTAGCTATTGCTACAAATAAACCGTGCTACTTTAGACTTGATTTGTGGTTCATGGTCACATATATGTGGAAAATATATTGAGTTTACTATTTTCAATAAGAAATAAATATGTTGCACCGCATTTTTTAAATTTCTTGTGCGTTACAGTGGCTGTGATGAACCTCAAGGGGGCGATAGAAATACCTTCAAATTCGTGTGTCATTAAACCTGATTTAAAAATATTTAAAAAATGTAGTTTAATTGACAACATTCTCTTTAAACTGTCACTCTATGACAGTTTATAGTATACTATATACTCTCTATATAGTGCTCTCTAACACTGAGAACACAACATGTACTTGAGTTACGAATTTCGTTCTGACACAATTTGAAAAGCAATGCATAAAATCTAACTTGCATTAAAGCATTTGCATTTATGTGCTTTCTTAGAGTATGCATCAGGCCTAAAAGTTGTGCAACTGGTAAAAAAAATGTACTTATAGAATATTTTTGCAACATTATTAACATTTGATAAAAACTCTGAAGTTCTAAGGGCAATTCTTGATCATTTTATGAACATTAGAGGCCTTAAACTGTGTAAAACTAAAAAAAAAAAAACAATTAAGAATGACGTGAAATTGAGAGAAATGTTTCAAGAAGGAAAATGGAATAATTGTAACACATTCTTAGAACATAAATTTCATTATCTGTGATAAACAACAGCTTGAATCACTAATAAACACTATGCACTCCAGGACAAAGGGTGCGGGTCCATGCTGAAGCGTACAGTCCCCAGATGGACAATAAAGACTTCTTTTTGGCGAAGCTTTTTTCAGAAGAGCTAGAACACTGAGGCGTTATATCAGCTCAGGTCTTTCTCAACCCCTTACAAAGCTTCTGTCTGGGTAATCCTTTGGACAAATGAAGAAAATGGGAGAGGGTAATGAAAAAAAAAAGTCGGCACCTTCACCTCAGCCCAGCGGGGGACACAAAGGTAGAAGACCTGAAAAGCTGCGAGCAGAACAAAGGTGCGAGCGTTCGTCTAAAGCCCCCAGAGTTACTTAGTGACAAGAGAGTGACATAGAAATAAAGAAAGAGAGGTGGATATAAAAGGCAGAGGAAGAAAAGAAGGATGGAGAGGGTTAAAGAAAGACAGAGTGGAAAAAACACAGAAGAAGTGGTGGTGCTGTGGAAGGGGGGGTAAGGTTCTGTAATCCTGGAATAGTGGTAGTCAAGCATCTCCATGGAAACAGGCACAAAGGCCTGTGGTTTCCTATTGATGGCTAATTGTATTCTTCACAGCTCTTTTGTTAATTGTTGTCTGCCCAGCTCCTACTTCCTGCTGGGCCACTACACAAAGGCAGGAACAGAGGGGATTAGAAATGGCACATCGGCTTTGCGCTCTCACCCCTGCGCGGCGATGGCTAGTTGTGCGTGCGCTGAGGGAAAAAGAGACAGAAAGAGACATAAAAACGCAGGTCTGGAGCGCTTTGAAGGGCTCCGGTGAATGGGATTGGCTAACGGGCCCCCGTGCAAATGTCACACGGGGTGTCTGTGATGGAGCCCCTCGTTACACACAACTTTAATACAATGACGCTGCTGTTGGAAAGGTCTTAATTGATGGTTTGCTCAAAATGTTTAAGTATTGCGTGTCAGGTTTGGCAAGCATGCATATGGCATGCTGCTATTTTTCTGTCATAGCACATTTCACACTTGATTTGAAAAATAAATAGGATTTTTTTGTTTTTTCCGCCATAATCTTTGTTTATGTTTTGTCTTGCTTCATTAGATGACATGCAATATATATATATATGTACCTTTTAAGGAGTATATTAACCCCAAAAAACATTATTTGCTCACTCTTGTCTCAGTTGCTTTTGACTTTTGAAAGTCTTTTGAAAACTGAAAAAAAGCCCTAAAGTTTCATAAAAGTCCATACAACTCATTCTAGATCACATACCACCATGTTTTTATGTCAGAATTAGGTTGAAACTGAAATTATTTAAATGGAAATTCAAATAAAAAGTATAAAAATGCATATTACCATGTGCCTTGTCCGAAATTCTGCATTTGTGGATATTTTCTTAATTGTGTGCATTAAAGCTACAATAAACAAAGCATAAAATGACATTAAAACTTTAATTGTGAACTTGAGGTGCTTTTTTTGGCTTGATAACTAACATGAAAAGCACTAAAGATTCATAAAAATCCAGACAACACATTCCAGATCACATACCAACATATTTTTCATGTCAGAATTAGGCTGAAACTGAAATGATTTCAATTAAAATTCAATATTTTTTTGAAAATAAAAAGCATAATAATGCTTTAGCATTTGTGCAACTCTGCATTTGTGGATTTTTTTTTTAATTATGTGCATTAATGCTACACTAAACAAAGCTTTAAATCTGAATTCAAGGTGCTTTTTTGGCTTGGAAACTGACAAAAAAGCATTAAAGTCCATACGACATCATTTACAATCAGAATTAGACTGAAATTTAAACTGTTTCAATTGAAATGCAATATTTTATTCTAAATAAAAAGTAAAAAAATGCATGTTGTCATATGCTTTTTCTTATAAAGCTGCATTAACCAAAGGATAAAATGACCTTCAAGCTTAATTCTGAACTTGAGCTACTTATTTAGCTTGAAAACGGACAAAAAAGCACGAATGTTTTATAAAAGTCCATAAAACATTATTTACAGCCATATTATGAATTTGTGTCAAACTGAAATTTAAGCAGTTTAAATTAAAATGCAAAAAAGCTGAACTTGAAACAGCAGGTACTCATGAATAGAGCATCTCCCTTTCCCCCCTTCAAGGATCCCAGCATTTTTTCTCTCGCCAAGGGAAACCCAGAAAGAAGAGCTTTCCCTTTAAGAGGGAGGTGAATGACAGGCAGCAGGGACCGAGAATGTTGGAAACTGAACACCAGAAAGTCATTCTGGAGTGAAGGGAGGCTGGATCGGCGCGAGTGCGACGCATTCATCAGCTGTGCGCTTGGAGTCTCAGGTTGTGCTGTGAAGCCGCTGATAGAGGCGTATTATTCATTGACACGAGGAGAAACCACATTTTGCATGCGGCGTTATCGATTCTGCGGGCCCAGAGACTACGGAAAGACTGGAGGAATAAAGTTTGGGGAGCGCAAAGCGCAGCGCACAGTGCTTTTGGAGTTGGTAAGTGGGCAAATGGCGCTTTGTTTGAAACTTTACGCACGAGTGTTTGGCACGTTAGACACGTTTGTTTCTCTGTTGTTGAGAGATATAACAAACTAACAAAAGTAGATCATTGGGACGAGGATTTTGATTCACTAGCCTATCATTTACCTGAATCACCTTACCGAGCGTTTTACGCATCCGTAAAGTCAAAATGGCCCGGTTTTGAGAACCTGCAGAGCAAACAAAACTCACTTTGACTGCTATTTATGTATCAAACGAATTTGTTTCTCACCTGAAACTGTTCTGTGGTGTGTGTGTGTCAGAACAGCACGTTAGCTCATACGGTTGGATAGGAAATGACAACCTGCTTTCAGTCCGTACTTAAGTACTATTGATGTGAGCTGAGCTCAAATCCATTTAATGTCCTCTCAAGGCCACTGCACCAATTCACTGTACGTTTCGAAACTAAGTTCTTATTTTATTTTCAAAGAAGTTCCTACTCAATTTCACACAAACTTGTAATGTTGAATATGAAAATCAGCAGTTTGTAAGAACGCATTTGCAGATATGTTCGTTTTACCTCACACACGAGGTATAAACAAATTAAATGCATTTTTAAATTCTGTTTTTGAAAGTTAGATTGCCTTGTTTGGATTGTTTAATCACTCATTTCTGAATATGAACTGACCACTGAGTAATAGGTTAATGTGATCATTCTTGTGCTTAAAAGTACATGCACAATTAGCATAAAATGAAGGAAATTAAATAAATTAGCAGCTCACATTTGTAGTGGTTGACTGATATGGGCCTTTCAATGGCGCTATCTAAAGAGCAGGTGGCCAATATTATGGTAATTTAATAGTTTAATGACAGCTAAATATATAAATAAATATATATTAGTTTTTCTAATTATTTAAAAAATCATTTTAGAATTAAATAGCATTTCATATATCATTTACTTTTGTAGTTTTATATGTAATCTTATATTCTATTTTCCAAAACACACACATATGTACATATGCACATATGCATATATATAATTACATAAAATGTGTTAATATAAAATCTGTCTATCTCTTTACATCAGTAGTTGAAGTGTGTGTTGTTAATTCTCTGATTTCAATAGACACTCTGTTTTTATTGCATCTAAATGTTTGTTTTTGTTTTGTTTGTTGTTTTTGTAATTTGGAGCCCTGCTAAGAGTTGCTCTTCAGGCAGCCGACAGGTCTGACAGATTTTCTGTGTGAAGTGAGCTGTTGATCTCTCTGTTAAAGAATATCAGCCTTCCGGAATAACCAGAAAGCAGAGCTCCTCAGGGCAGACCGACTGTGGCGCATTTGCTGAATAGGTGTTAAACTTTGATAATGAGTTCTAAGTAGACATTTCATTGTCGCCGTTTGTGTCTGCGTGGTTAAATAAGCCAGTCGTGCCGGTGCAGGCAGCATATCCTGCTTTTATCCCGCCAAGAACATCCAGCCACCTGAGTTGTGCACCTCCATTGTGAGCGGGCATGTCGACGGATCATTAAATGGGAAGTTGGCGAAGTGGCCGCGAGTGTTTGGCTTCACAGTGGCTGACTCTGCACAAAGCCGCCTGTCAGTAGGGAGTCTCTGACCTTTTGCTTTTTCCCCTCGTCTTATGTTTACGCTATGCCTTATTTTCCTTCTTTGCATCCTTCTCTGTTTCAGCTCCATCTCTTTGAGAGGTTTGAGAGGTCAGGAAACCAGTGGTGCTTCTCTCTAGCTGTCAGTGCGTCTATACATCCGGTCTTGAGCCCAGATCACTTCACAAGCTGATTTATACAAACTCTGTGGTTCAGTCAAGGCTTACATTTCTAATGCAGCACTTTGGAGGGCAAACATACTGAAATCAGGTTGTTTAATAGCTTTTTGAGACCTGGTCTAGTTTCTAGTGGCCAACTGATGGGGGTTTTCCAATGACTGATATCTAGATCAAAGTACGGTCGTTGTCGGAATACAGTTTTGACAGCGAAAAGCTGAGATGAGAAGAAACCTACTTATTTTACATAATTTTTTTTGGGAATGATTACTCTTTAAAAAAAAAGCTTAAGTTCATGCAAGGAGAAAATAACACTTCTATTATTAGTCCAAATGCACTTTAAAGTGGACTAGTATCATCCAGTTAATTGCCCTGACCAGTATGTTGAACAATTTAGGGCTGATTTAATCAAGTGCTCGAATTAAAAAAAAATCCTGGACTCCTGGATTTTTTTTTAATTGCTTTAAGTGCTTTCTTCGTTATATTGCATATTATAAACATTTTGTTTTTCTTAGCATCTTTATTTCATTTTGGCGGCACATTTATGATAAAGTATTAAACTCCATTTTGATTGTGTCGAATAACTGGCAAAATATCGCAAGTGCTGCGTTCCCCCAGGAATCCATCGCGATTTCAAAATAAAAGCTCATACAATTATTTTGAGTTTACACGTTTTGACATCCACATATTCAAGAAATTACAGTGGCTGTAGAATTTCTGTCTAAAGAAGAGGCAAAATATAAAAAATTATATTGATAATTTTAATTAAATGATGTTTAGTTAATATTAAACAAGGATTAGAAGTTTAAAAACAATCGTCAGGGCGTTGGCGCCCTCTGCAGGCATTTGTTATTTGCCTCGTTGCTATTATATATGTATTTTTAGTAGTTTTAAAGCCTATTGTTTACTTAGGTCTATTTTAGGTCTATTTTGAGTATAATCGTCAAAATAATCAACTGAGTACTCGATTCAACAATTTAGGGCTGATTTAATCGAGCACACGATTTAAAAAAAATTCCTGGACTCCATTTTGCTTGTGTCGAATAACCGGCAAAATACTGAAGTGCTGCATTTCACAGAGAATCCATCGCGATTTCAAAATAAAATCTCATAGAATTACTTTAAGTTTACACGTTTTGACATCCACATATTCAAGAAATTACAGTGGCTGTAGCATTTCTGTCTAAAGAAGTGGCCAGATTTTAAAGAATACATTGATAATCGAATATTAGTTTAGAAACAAGAACATTAGTTCTTTTGTTTATAATACATGATGTATTTTAAGTTTTGCGCAGTGATACTGCTTTTGATACTTTATTTGAACTAATTTTAATTGCTTCGTTGCTATTGTATATGTATTTTAGTCATTTTAAAGCCTGTTGTTCACTTAGGTCTATTTTGATTATTACAAAATGAATTCTAATGATTAATAACTCGATTAATCGTCAAAATAATCAACTGAGTACTCGATTGATCCAGTTAATTGCCCTGACCAGTTAATTGCACAATTTAGGGCTGATTTAATCGAGTACTCGATTTAAAAAAAAATGCTGGACTCCATTTTGCTCATGTGGAACAACAGGTAAAATACCTGAATCCATCGTGATTTCAAAATAAAAGCTCATACAGTCACTCTAAGTTTACACGTTTTGACATCCACATATTCACAAAATTACACTGGCTGTAGCATTTCTGTGGCCAGATTTTTAAGAATACATTGATATTTGAATAAATGATGTTTAGTTAATATTTAACTAGGATTAGATTGTGTACTAAAGTGTAAAAACAATCGTTATGTATGTATTTTAGTCATTTTAAAGACTATTGTTCACTTAGGACTATTTTGATTATTACAAAATGAATTCTAATGATTAATAACTCGATTAATCGTCAAAATGAGTACTCGATTGATCCAGTTAATTGCCCTGACCAGTATATTGAACAATTTAGGGCTGATTTAATCGAGTACTCGATTTAAAAAAAATCCTGGACTCCATTTTCCTCATGTGGAACAACAGGTAAAATACCGGAATCCATCATGATTTCAAAATAAAAGCTCATACAGTCACTCTAAGTTTACACGTTTTGACATCCACATATTCACAAAATTACACTGGCTGTAGCATTTCTGTCTAAAGAAGTGGCCAGATTTTTAAGGATACATTGATATTTAAATAAATGATGTTTAGTTAATATTTAACTAGGATTAGATTGTGTACTAAAGTGTAAAAACAATCGTTATATATGTATTTTAGTCATTTTAAAGACTATTGTTCACTTAGGTCTATTTTGATTATTACAAAATGAATTCTAATGATTAATAACTCTATTAATCGTCAAAATAATCAACTGATTACTCGATTACCAAAATAATCATTAGTGACAACCCTATTACACTCTAAATAAAGCAATAGCTTACACTTGGTTTGTTTTTTTGGTCACCTGTCATGTTTTTAGCTAAATAATTCTACTAACATTTGCCATCTAAAGGCGTCACGATGCAAAAAAGTTTCACAAGTTGTGCTGAGACCTTTGCAGCGCTGACAGACTGACGGACAACCTCGTGACATTATTTCCCAGAGGCTAGAGAGTTTAGCTAGGACAGGCGAGTGAACAAAAGTCTATTCTTTGTGTTATTCAAACTTCGACCTCTTCTGTTCGGGTCCGCATTGTTTCATGTGTCCTATTGAGCCGGGGTTTGATGAGAGGGAGACAACAATAGCTTGTTAAGTTAGTTTTTCAGGGCTCGCCACAACATCAATGAAATCAAACAGAGCGGGCCAGAGACACTCGCGCTGATAAATGCGTTCGATCACTGCGGCTGTCCATCAAATCATCTTCACGCTTTGAATGCACCTCGCTGACTGCGTTCTGCTCAGCTGCTTGCGTTTTGGAGTCAAAGAGCTTAGTGTTTTGGGGCCCTGTCAGAAATGTGAAATGTAATTTGGTCTGTAAAGACCTTGGGTTGCTTTCTAACTCTTTGTAGGGTTTGTAAATGCTTACTTAGAGTTCAAAAAGTTTTGTCTTGTTGCAAAGCTTTAAATGCATGTCTAAGCAAAACATTTACTCCATTGCACACATTTTTGTAGATCCGTCTTAAATCTTTAGCACGTTTGAACAAAGAAACCGTCTATAAATAATTCCTAATGGCAAGTTATCTCGTCCGGAATGGTTAAATCGCTTTCCGCACGTGAGAGGTGGCAACTGGAAAGTGCCATGAGACTTTCACTCTTCGCCTACATGTTCCCAAAAACCTCCAGATTTTGTACCACCTACCCTCTTTGCCATTAGATGAGCTCAGACCCACAGCGGAAATTAGACAGGCCTCCATTAGAGCATTAGAACAGAGAAAGTTGCAGCACAATCTGACAGCCGCCCATCAAAACGACCATCCCTCTCTGTCTTTTGTCATAACAGTGAACTCTGCTTTAGGTAAGACTTGCTTTGCAACCTTTTGCGCTTTGCCGTTGTGTTCAAGTTTTTTAGGCTTTTACTTTTTGTTTTTAAATTGCTTTTAGTGCTTTCTAAGTTATATTGCATATTATAAACGTATTTTTCTTTGCATCTTTATTTAATTTTGGCGGCGCGTATTATTTTTGTGCTAAATTAATACTAAATTATATGATGTTATATTATATTGAATTTTAGATCTGATCATTTTGAGTTGGGTAACGCCAAACAGGTTTAGTCCTTCATGCTGTGACTGGACTTTTGAATTTATTTAGCATGCGTGTTTGTTCTTCACCGTGTTCTCAGATTTATTAAAGTGTGTGATGGGCAAAAGGTGAAGTTTCATGTGATGCAAGCTTGAACATGACTTTGATTTGGACTGAATATGCTGGTTTGGGTGTGAGCTTAAACAAAGGTTTTCACATAAAAGTTTTCAGGGGCAAATTGCAGGGTGGATTTATACCCTGAATGTATAATTGTTTAAATTAGGGGAAGAATTGCGCTGAATGAAATGAAAATTGAAAGGAGACAAAGGAAAGCAAACATAAATGCGCTATTCAAATCTTGTTTAGTAATAGAAATGTTCCCATGGCTTAAGTTTATAGGTTGTAGAATCTGGAAAATATAGTGAAACGTTATTCAACCTTTCTACACCTTTGTTTCAAAGTTTTTATCTCCTACAGAATTTTTTTTTAATAAATCTAATTTGCATGTAAATCATTTCCCAATATGTCTTCGCAGGACAAACTTTAAAAAAAACCCCCACATGAAATGTAATATTCTATTCTGTTTAATCATTTACATTTATCTGAATAATAACGTCAGTGCAAATATTGTCAACAGATTTGTGTGGGCTTCATTTGTTTGTTTGTCATGTGTAAAAACACAAATGGCTTGCCATGTTCACTCACTGTCGGATAAACTGTCATTCTAATACAGTAAGGCCGCTTTCAGTTGTAATGAATGTGACCAGGAAATAGTCCCGCAGTTATTTGCATGAACTGCACTGGCCTCCGCTGTGACTTTTGAGAACACAGCGTAGTGTTCCTGCGGGTTGATATTTTAATAGACCACCGTAGCCTCATGATTTGTTTCTTTACAAATTAATCAAGGATTGTTATATATTAATTCACCCTCAAACAAACAGTCCACAGATTGCACTGGGGAACTGGAATAATGACAGTTATTTTGAGGTTCGCAAGGTGACCGGAGGAAATTTTAGTTGTACTTTGTGTTGGGAGAGTTTCTTTCAATAGCTGAAAATACATTCAGGTTGAAGCTCTACATAAATGTTTGCACTCTTTTTACATGTACGGTCAAACCTAATTTTTTTTCAGACGCCTTTAACATTTCTCACAGTTTATTCTTTGTAGTTTAGAAGATATGACAAGAACTCAAGTTAAACTGTGTCAGAACAAATTCATCTACACTCTTAAAAATAAAGGTGCTTTTAAAGGTTTAAGCAATGCCATAGAAGAACCATTTTTGGTCCCACAAAAAACATTCAGTCAAAGGTTCTTTAAAGAACCATCTCTTTCTTACCTTTTTATAGTTTCTACAAAGAACCTTTTGTGAAACAGAAAGGTTCTTCAGATGTTAAAGGTTCTTTATGGAACCATTTAGACAGTTTCTATGGCATCGTGAAGCACCTTTATTTTTAAGAGTGTAGATAATGTCAGATAACTTTGATAGAAAGGTATGTAACAAAACATGGTCAGGTCAAAGTGTCAAATCAAATTTTTGATCCCAATTTTTATCAGTTTTACTGGTTACTTTATAGTGTCCTGCATCCACTAGTAAAAAATATATAAAAAATGACATCTGGTGTCATAATTTTTGATTTGACTGTTGATCGATTTTACAAAATTGTATTTTTATATTGCAGACCTCAATATTTACAAAAACTTCTGAAATGGTTCCCTAATGTCAAATGACACCTGAGCCTTTCAATGAAAGATAAATAACACCTTTAGTTCCTCGTCAGATTCCCAGTTGACTCATCACTAACGTAGAATCACAGAAATGTATCAGTTACAACTTACAGAGAAAGCAATTTAATGTAGTGAAAGCGTGGGGGGAAACGCCTTTGCCAGAAAGCTGACAATTTATGTCACTGTACGTAAGCGCTGACAAATATCACCTCTCTACAGATTAACCACTTTTTTTGTGTGTGTTTTCAGGCTTGGGCATTAAATGCATAAGTTAAAGACTTTCTAAAAAGTTTGTGTTTGGAAGAGCGACTGCAGAGTATATCTGTAATATAAAAAAAAAAACTTGCAAAAACATAACTTTACTGCTGATTTAAGCAACGTGATAATTAATGCTTGCGCTTAACAAAAATAAAAAAATGTAGGTAGGTTTTTGTAGAAATGGGGGGGAGGTTGTGTTTGTATGCAAGTGGAAGTGTGTGTATTTCTCGCCTCTACTTGTGTGAGATGTTTGAGGAGCATCTCGGAGATGTTATCAGAAAGTGTGATACTGCATACTGATGTGGCTTTTAAAACACAAGCTCAACATTTGTTCACAGTGACACTTTTTCCAATCACTCTTTCCTTGCTGCGTTCACTCTGGCTTGTTTGTTCACCGTTTTTCGAAATGATTAGAGGTTGTTTGGGTTTGACCAGCTCAGGACCAATGCTTTTCCCGCTTTTTTGAGAGTTAAATGCATGCAGCACATGCTTTTTAAAAAACAGTTCACAAAAATATGTAAATGTGACCCTGGACTACAAAACCAGTCTTAAGTAGCACAGGTATATTTGTAGCAATAGCCAAAAATACATTGTATGGGTCAAAATGATAGATTTTTCTTTTATGCCGAGTAAACATCATGTTCCATGAAAATATTTTGTGAATTTATTACTGTAAATATATCAAAACTTAATTTTTGATTAGTAATATGCATAGCCAAGAATTTTATTTGGACAACTTTATAGAGGATTTTCTTAATATTTAGTTTTTTTGCACTCTCAGATTCCAGATATTCAAACAGTTGTATATCGGCTAAATAATGTCTTATCCTAACAAACCATACATCAATGGAACATTTATTTATTCAGATTTCATATGATTTATGTTGTTGTGGTCTAGGGGTCATAAATAACCATTTTGCCTCATTTATTTCAAATCCAAAGTTGCATGGATTTGGACATGCATGGACAGTATGCCGATATTTTTCATCTAATTTTTGCAGATACCGATACTCATATATTCATCACTATGTCACAACCAAAAACATTGGTGATGTCAACTTTTCACTAGTACATCCTGAGCACGAGTTATAATATTTCTCTTATCGGCAAGACATATCGGCATAATTTTATATTGATTTTATACCGAAAATATCGATGCCGATATTTACATTTAAAGCCATTATCGGCCAGTTCTAATATCAGTCCGATAATATCGTGCATCCCTAATGGGCAGCTCCCAAAATGCAGAAAAAGTTATAATATTTATTTTATCGGCAAGACATATCTGCATAATTTTTTCATATCGGACCGATGCCGATATTTACATTTAAAGCCATTATCGGCCAGTTCTAATATCAGTCCGATAATATTGTGCATCCCTAATGGACAGCTCCCAAAATGCAGAAAAAGTTATAATATTTATCTTATCGGCAAGACATATTGGCGTACTTTTTCATATCGGACCGATGCCGATAATTACATTTAAAGCCATTATCGGCCAGTTCTAATATCAGTCCGATTATATTGTGCATCCCTAATGGGCAGCTCCCAAAATGCAGAAAAAGTTATAATATTTATTTTATCGGCAAGACATATCGGCATATTTTTTTCATATCGGACCGATGCCGATATTTACATTTAAAGCCATTATCGGCCAGTTCTGATATCAGTCTGATAATATCGTGCATCCCTAATGGGCAGCTCCCAAAATGCAGAAAAAGTTATAATATTTATTTTATCGGCAAGACATATCGGCATAATTTTTTCATATCGGACCGATGCCGATATTTACATTTAAAGCCATTATCGGCCATTTCTGATATCAGTCCGATAATATTGTGCATCCATAATGGACAGCTCTCAAAAAGCAGAAAAAGTACCATCAAAAGTTCATTTTGGACTGAAATATTAATACATTTTTTAGTTAAATAGCTCATAGGAAAACTTCTGGAAGTAATTTTCTCTCACAACATGCCAAATCCTTCTCCAGTTCCATCATATCCTTCTGGTGTTCCTCCGTCATGCCTCCTTTTCCCACCCTTGTTTCTCTACTAACCGTTGTTTCTCAGCCGTGCGGTGAGTGTGTATCCTGTTTTTGACAGCAGGAGCCCACGTGCTCCGTCCTGCGCTGGTGAAGTGGCTGGCGGGGTGGGGAGGGAGGCGCAGGGTCTCAGGATGTCCTGAAAGGTGAAGGTTTCGTCTTCTCTTCCTGTCTGGGTCCTCATTTTGAGAGATGGAGCTCCGCGATATGCCCCATCTGAATGTGCCACCAGGTGGTAACATGATGGAGAAAAAACACCCTCATGTTGTCTGTAATTTTGTGAGGAACATTTTGAGTAGCTAGGTTTGAAACACTAAGAATGATTGCGTGTAAGATGTAAATAAAACTCAATTACAGTCCACAAAAAAAAAAAAATGCTGGGTGTAATACAACCCAGTGCTAGGTGAAATATGTGACAAACCCAGCAATTGGGTTGTTGTTGTTAAATGTTCAAACCCAACCCTTTGGTTAGTCTTATTTAACTCAACTATTGTTAAAAAAATATTATATGGCTCGCTTAAAATAAACCCATAATAAGTTGTAAATAAAAAATCAGGCATAATTACTAGAGGCAATACTAAAAATCAAAAGGTGAACATTTATTTATAAGCATTTTAAATTTTTAATTATATTTTAAATCACATTATAGTTACTATATTTTTTAATTATTTACTCTAACAAAAACACATAGGGTGATATAGACAAACCTAGCGGTTGGGTTAAATGTTTAAGGGTAGTTTTATTTAACTAAACTTTTGGTTAAAAATTGCTATATTTCTTTCTTAAAAGAAACCCAAAATAGGCTGGAAATTAACATTTATTAGGATGTGGGTTAATGTCCACGTCAAAAGAAATTTACAAAAGTAATTTTATCTCAATAGAAAGCACATTAAATGTAAGTAAAGTGTCTACTTTGAAGGTTTCAAACAAGTTTTTGAAGAATAAAATGTTAAAATTTGGTTGAAATAATTGTCATTGTCATTCAGTGTAACACAATGTTAATGAAAAATTCCAACAACATGCTTATTCTGACTTATACATATTAAAATATGTAAAAGAATATAGGTGCCTATTAATTATTTTTTTGTTTTAAACTAGTAAACTAGGCAAAACCTAGGATAGTGGCATTTAAATTTTAATGCAAAAATGTAGAATTGCAACAAATTAGTTTTTGGGGTGAAAGTAATTCAAATTTTAATATGTCATAAATTAATTTTTGTTGTAAATATGCCTGACAAGATTGTTACACTGAATGACATTTTAGTGGGTGTCTTCTGTAAATCCAGGAAAAATGTATGATATTTATTTATTGCTCAGAAAAAAAAGAAAAAATGCAATTAAATTAAACTAAAAACTTAACTTTTTTTTTTAGAAAAAACAATAACAATTTACAGCAGTATTACATAAAACTACCCAAAAGGTTTGGTTAAACATTTTTTAGAGTGTATTAGGATATTATTTCCACTAAAATATTTGTTTATAATTTTTTTTTTTTTGTGTGTGTGTAGCAAAGCAGAGAGGATTTGTAACAAATAACAACTTCGATTTGTGACCCTGGACCACAAAACCAGTTTTAAGTGTCACAAGTATATTTGTAGCAATAGCCAAAAATACATTGTATGGGTCAAAATTATCGATTTTTCTTTTATGCCAAAAATCATTTAGATATCAAGTAAAGATCATGTTCCATGAAGATATTTTGTAAATTTTCTACCGTATATATTTCATAACTTTTCATTTTTAATTAGTAATATGTACTGCTAAGAACTTTATTCGGACAACTTTAAAATTTTCTTAACATTTTATATTTTCATATTCCAGGTTTTCACATAGTTGTGTCTCAGCCAAATATCGTCCACATCAATGGAAAGCTTATGTATGCAGCTTTCAAAAAATATGATAAAATAGTTCACAAAAAAAGTTTTGTGGTCCAGGGTCACATTTAAGTTTCACAAACTGAAAAAAGAAAAGAAAAGTGTAACCCTGGACCACAAAACCAGTCATAAGGGTCAGTTTTTTTAAATTGAGATTTATACATCATATGAAACTTGAATAAATAAGCTTTCCATAGATGTATGGTATGAATTGTTAGGATGAGACAATATTTTGCTGAGATACAACTATTGATCTGGAATCTGAAGGGTTCTTAGCAGTGCATATTACTAATCAAAAATTAAGTTTTGATATATTTATGGAAGCCAATTTACAAAATATCTTCATGGAACATGATCTTTACTTAATATCCTAATGATTTTTGGCATAAAAGAAAAATCGATAATTTTGACCCATGCAATGTATTTTTGGCTATTGCTACATAAGACTGGTTTTGTGGTCCAGAGTCACTAATGCATTTGTGTCATTCGTGTAATGCTTCAAATATGGCACGCGAATCATACAGGCTACTTTTACAGTACCTTTCTATTTATTTTTTGACCATGACAGCTTGGATATTGTGCGAAGTATCTCAGTTTGTCTTGCACAGTTTTAAAATAACATCAGGATGGGTAGATGATCATTCTGAGATGTCTTTTTGGATCAGTGGAATGTCCTAAACCCTTCAAACAGTTCAAACACCACGACCTTATTGTCAGCACCCGCTGCTTCCCAACACATCTTCACTTTGACCTCAAGACTGGGACCTGTGGCTGCTTAGAATTACCTGTTGTGTTCCTCGCAGCACAAAACAGGCTGATCTGGTAGCCATGACAACCCCATAGATGCACTGTTTTTTGCAAAGACCAACTCATTTCAAAGACCTGTAGTCATTCAAGGACGTGCCAGCAAAACCCATAACCTTCCGGAGCTGACGTTATGATTCTCAGCTTTGGAAAACAACGCCTAATGCACTCGTATGCTTACATAAACAAAATGAGAATGGTCCATCTGAATCGAGATTGAATCTAAAAGTGTGCCAGGCTTAGAAAATAGCACATTTTAATGTCTTTCGCCTTTGTCTTTCTTTGCCTGAAGGGGGTGGCGGAACGTTTTTGTGCGGCTTTTTTTCGCAAAGGGGGCCCTTCGCTAACATCTTTTATTCCCTTTCTCTTGTTATATTTCTTTATTCCAAGTGTGTTTTGTGCTCGGCCTCCTTTCATTGCCCCCTCCTCTTGTCTCTCAGATAAATGCCACACTAGCCTTTCACTTGGCGCCACAATAAGCGGACTGTTTTAGGCCCAGAGAGGCACAATGAAAGAGGCTGCTTTTTAACCTGCGCTTCTCAAAAGCACAAGGAGGAAAAAACGGCGGCGACCCACTCTCCTTTCTTTCTCCTCTCCCCCTCTTTTGTGTCCAGAGCGTGGTCGTACCATCATCCCATTTATACGTCTTATTTAGAAGGTCTCAAAAGAACATGAGCCCAAAATTCTGATCTTTAGAGCTGCTTTTGTTGGGGAAAAAGACAAAGTCGACTGGAGAAAGTCGCCGACAATGTATGTTTTGACGTTTTGTGCTGATTTATGGGAAATATGTGAGGCTGCCGCTTCAGCTATAGGCACTTTTGTCCCTTGGGACTTTTTGAAAAATAAGTTCTTTTAATTTGTTTTCATGCATTCATGCAAAGTCACAAATTTTTTATATATTTCCAACACATCTCAAATGATATATTGTGTTTAAAAACATTCTGTGCTGGAAATGCACATACAATTTGAAGAATTAGGCAAAATTACAGCTTGATTGATCATAAATTACACTCAATGGTAATATTAAGTATAGTTGTATTGCATGTGTTTTGTGTTAAACATGCTTTTCACTTTTTGTCTTTGGATAATTCTTGATCACTTTTAGTCATTTGTCATCTACAGAAACTAGAACATGTTATAAAATAATGCCTCACACAAAAAATATATATGTATATATATATATATAAGAATTATCCAAAGACAAAAAGTGAAAAGCAAGTTTAACACAAAACACATGCAATACAACTATACTTAATATTAAACTCAATGGTAATAATATTTTAATAATATATATATATATATATGGTAACACTTTAGAATAGGAAACACTTATTCACTATTAACTATGACTAATTAATATTTAGTTAGGTAGTTAAGTTTAGGTATTGGGTAGGATTAGGGATGTAGAATAAGGTCATGTAGAATAATGCATGAATATGTGCTTAATTAGTACTAATAAATGGCTAATATTCTATTAATATGCATGCTAATAAGCAACTAGTTGAGAAACCGTAAAATAAAGTGTTACCATATATATATATATATATATATATACAGGGGTTGGACAAAAAAACTGAAACACCTGGTTTTAGACCACAGTTAGTATGGTGTTGGGCCTCCTTTTTTTGGCCAATAGAGCATTTCGTCTTTGGAATTGTCATATACAAGTCCTGCACAGTTGCCAAAGGCATTTTGAGCCATTCTCCTCTTGCAGATCAGGGGTCAGGTCACTACATGATACTGGTGTAGGAAAATGTTATCTGACTCGCTCCTCCAAAACACCCCAAAGTGGCACAATAATATTCAGATCTGGTGACTATGCATGCCATGGGAGATGTCCAACTTCACTTTTCTTGTTCATAAGACCACTCTGTGGGGTTGGACAATGAAACTGAAACACTGGCCAATATAATGTTGGAGGTTTCATGGCTATATTTTTGCAGCCTGGTGGCCAATCTTCACTGACTGCACATTCCACCAGTAAGAACAGGTGTGAACGTTGACTATGTGCACCCAATGGTTCAGACATTGTACTCTGAAGGTGGTACCATGTATCAGGATGATAATGCACCAGTACACACAGCAAGACAGGTGACAGAGTGGTCTGATGAACAAGAAAAGTGAAGTTGGACATCTCCCATGGCATGCATAGTCACCAGATCTGAATATTATTGTGCCACTTTGGGGTGTTTGGAGGAGCGAGTCAGATAACATTTTCCTACACCAGTATCATGTAGTGACCTGACCCCTGATCTGCAAGAGGAGAATGGCTCAAAATGCCTTTGGCAGCTGTGCAGGACTT
>NC_133380.1:8070511-8229135 GCF_049309525.1 Garra rufa | reverse complement strand
GATAACATTTTCCTACACCAGTATCATGTAGTGACCTGACCCCTGATCTGCAAGAGGAGAATGGCTCAAAATGCCTTTGGCAGCTGTGCAGGACTTGTATATGACAATTTCAAAGACGAAATGCTCTATTGGCCAAAAAAAGGAGGCCCAACACCATACTAACTGTGGTCTAAAACCAGGTGTTTCAGTTTTTTTGTCCAACCCCTGTATATATATATATATATATATATATATATATATATATATATATATATATATATATATATACACACAGTATATATAGATTTTATATTTAATATATATAATTTTTTTTCTGAAAATCATATATACACTTCCAGTCAAAAGTTTTTGAACAGTAAGCAGCAGGTAATTCTGCTGACCAAGCCAGAATTTATTTCGTCCAAAGTACCGCAAAAACATTAAAGTTGTGAAATATTTTTATTATTTAAAATACCTGCTTTCTATTTGAATATATTTTAAATTGTAATTTATTCCAGTGATTTCAAAGCTGAATTTTTAACATCATTATACCAGTCACACGATCCTTCAGAAATCATTCTAATATTCTGATTTGCTAATAATACTAATAATAAATGTTTCTTGAACAGCAAATCAGCATATCAGAATGATTTCTGAAGGATCAGACTGTAGTAACAATGCTGAAAATTTAGCTTTGATCACAGCAATAAATTGCATTTTAAAATATATTCAAATAGAAAGCAGGTATTTTATAATAGTAAAAATATTTCAAAATTGCACTGTTTTTGCTGTACTTTGGATCAAATAAATGCAGGCTTGGTGAGCAGACGAGACTTCTTTAAAAAAACATTAAAAAAACTTACTGTTCAAAAACTTTTGACTGGTAGTGTATTTAATAAAAATAAAAAAACCCTTGAGGTTTAAAATTGTGTGTAGTTGAAAATCACTCATAATTGTTATGCCACTGTTTTTTTTTTGCTCCTTATTTCCAGGAAGATTAAAAAAAAAAAGTTTGAAACTTTATTCAAATCAAACGTGTGTATACAGGTCACAAAAATTCAGACGTCACCATTTCCGGGACCAAATGCAAACAATCAGATCCCTAAAGCAAACAACAAATGCTGCTAATACTGTATACACCCACTGAGTGCTGTATTACTACTGAAAAAAAAAAAAAATTTTGGAATTAGTAAAATATTGCTCTCTGGGTTGAGTTAACTTTAGCTTAAAGGTGTGCTATAACAGTACCCGGAAAGAATATTCAATCCATCGCGACGACTTTGGTTGTGAATCCATGTGTCCTTGTGGTTTCTAAACTCCGTGTGTAAACCCTGTTGATTTGCATTGTTTACTTTCCTTTCCTGCATTCAAAACATTAGGACCGGTGAGTCTAGGCGGGGACTATCAGGGGCTGTCCCCTGCACGGAAGAGGAAAGTCCATCAAAAAAGAGCTGTTATTAGACCAAGCTCAGTCATCAGTATTTAATGAAAATACATTTGCTTGTTTTTTTTTGAAGTTAGAGCCTTATTGTGTGTTGTGGGAAAGCTGTTTTGACTACTCGCTTGCCAAAGGTTTACAACTGGGTGGAAAAAACGTACATCGTTGTTTTTGTTGCTGACACTACTGTAGGGATCATGCACGCTGCTGTTTAATGTTTTCTTGGCGTCGTGACGTAAATGCCATATTAATGCTGTTGTTTTTACTATAATTACTATGTGATTCGTTTTAAGGCGTTTCTTTGAGTTGAGCAATTGTTGAAGGCATTGCATAACACACACCCCACAATTACTGCTCTGGAATGTTTTTTCTCATTAAGAACAATTAATTAATATCATTGTTCTTCCAGAAGACGTTTGCCTTCTTACGCAATGAAAACATTTCCATATTATTTTTAGTCTTATCCAATCTATCTTTTTTTCAATATGACGAATGCAAATGTCATCAGCATTCAAATCAAAACACAAACAAAATGTTCCATATACAGTAGACCAAAAGTTTGGACATTCAAATGAATGAGAAGGTGTGTCCAAACTTTTGGTCTGTACTGTATATTTTTCTGTTTATTAAAGTTTTTACTCTACATGTGTGCAGTTTTCAGTGGGTTAGTGATATTTTTTTTAATATATATAAATTAATAAATAAATATTTTTTTAAATGGGTTTTTATACAAAAACTGCTTTTTTATGTAAAAGACCCACATTTCTAACTTTAATTAATGTGGATAACATGGATAATTTCACATGGTTTAGTGTAAGATTTTTGCCCATCTTTTGGAAAATCCAGTTTTAAAAGTAAAAAAAAAAAACTACAAATAACTTTTACCAGTAGGTGGCTACAGAGCTCCACTATTTGCTGTTTGACCACCTGAAAGATATTTTTTCACAAGTTTTTTCAGTTGAATTCATATCTACAGTACAGACCTGAATGAGAAGGTGTGTCCAAACTTTTGGTCTGTACTGTATATCTATCAGATTTTGTTTTGTGCCGTGTTTATTCCTGGATGCCCCTCTCCTGTTTCACTTTTACAATGTTATCAAATCCCTATCTGTGTAAAGTACTCAGTGGAAAGTTATAACAGAGGCAAACGTCATGCAAATGCTACTGTTTGCCTTCGCTATAGGGCATACTTTTGTGACCGCAGTTTTGCGCATCCGCCATCGAGAGCGCCAGCTCTCCTCTTTATTCCTGGGAGGTCACTGGACAGTTTTATCAAAGGGGTGTCCACAGTCTTGCATATAACGAGATGAGTTGCTACTCCAGACTTCCACACTGGCTTCCAAGAGCCAACCAGAAGACAATGAAAACTGACCAGATGCTCTTGAGGTTTGTGTAGGTCAAGGCTTTGTATCTTTGTTAAGAGTACAGTTACTGGCAGGTGGGTTTGGAAGTTCCTGTTGTTGGGTTTCAACAGCTGATTGGACTTTGTGTCGCATGCTGATGGGCTCAGCGCGTACAAACACTTCTGCTTTTAGCTGGAGAACCAACAGCGTTCACCTGTTTCGCGTTAAGGGAAACCTACCATCATCCAATGCGGTCTGGTGCATTCTCACGACGTGTCAAGTGCTGCTTTACAACAGGTGTTTGAAGAGTTAGACTGCGTCTAATTGTTTCAGTGCAGTGTGCAATGATTTAGGGTGTTAAAAAGCCCAAAAGAGCCTTCAAGTTTAAACTGGTGTTCTTTTAATGATCTCTAAATAACGTCTTGCGCGCACAGGCTTGTTTTTGGCAATCCTGAGCGTTTTGTTTGTGCTTTTCGAACAATTTTTATAAGCCCGAGTTGTCACAATGCGGAAATTTACCCCTTGAGGGTCATCACAAGGAAAGGGAGAGTTAGAAACAACAAAGAAAGCTCGTATTTGCATCGGAGGAGCGCGGGACAGAATGCGAGGCCGCGGCACGTCGCGACTTGTAAGGCAACTTAAGCTTTTGTTTCGTGCGCCCCTGACCGTGGGAAGTATTTCATTTCAGAGGCGTTTTAGCTCAGAAGCAAACAACCTTGAGGCTGATGTTATCTTAGACTACAAAAGTCTGTCAGAGCTCTTTGGAAACGCGTCTTATGGCTCCGCATCCGAACAACAGGTAAGAACAAACTCGAGGCGACTTGTCTAGCAGTTACCATCAATCATACTGTTGATTCTTCTGGCTTGTTTTGCATGTGCTGACATAAGAGCTTGCCATTATATTTCTTATCGCAATCACCAAGTTGTGACACATTCACGTTTTGCTTGGAGCCAAGATTAAAGAGGATTAGGAACAATGCTTTCAGTACCGTCCTTTTGTGTTTGTGGGTGTGTTTTCTCTTTCCTCTTTAAAATCTAATGCAATATTTGTGGAATTAAACAAGTTACAAGTTGCACTGTTTTTGGAGCGGTAAATCAAAATATTCAAATGATTTCCGAAGGGTCATGTGACTGGAATAATGATGCTAAAAATTCAGATTTTAAATCATAGGAATAAATTACATTTTAAAATGTATTCAAATAGAAAACTGTTATTTTAAATAGTAAAACTATTTTTACTACTTTGAATCAAATAAATGCAGGCTTAGTGAGCAGAAGAGACTTCTGTAAAAACATAAAAAATCTTACTGTTCAAAAACTTTTGATTGGTAGTGTATTTAATTAAAAAAAAAAAATTTTTTTGAGAAAACAGAATGATTTCTGAAGAATCGTGGAATAATGATGCTACAAATTCAGATTTAAAATCACAGGAATAAATTACTTTTTAAAATATATTCAAATAGAAAAACAGTTAATTTAAATAAAAAATATTTCAAAATTTTACTGTTTTTGCTGTATTTTGAATCAAATAAATGCAGGCTTAGTGAGCTGAAGAGACTTCTGTAAAAACAAAAAATCTTACTGTTCAAAAACTTTTGATTGGTAGTGTATTTAATTAAAAAAAATTTTTTTTGAGAAAACATACTCTTTTTTTTGAGCACCAATTTAGAATATTAGAATGATTTCTGAAGAATCGTGGAATAATGATGCTAAAAATTCAGATTTAAAATCACAGGAATAAATTACTTTTTAAAATATATTCAAATAGAAAAACAGTTAATTTAAATAGAACTGTTTTTGCTGTATTTTGAATCAAATAAATGCAGGCTTAGTGAGCTGAAGAGACTTCTGTAAAAACAAAAAATCTTTGTTTTTAAAAAACTTTTGATTGGTAGTGTATTTAATAAAAAAACAAAACAAAATAAGCCACAAATTGCACTGTTTTTTGAGCAGCAAATCAGAATTTTAGAATGATTTCTGAAAAATCATGTGACTAGAATAATGATGCTAAAAATTCAGATATTTAAATAGAAAACAGTTATTTTAAATAGTAAAAAAATTTCCCAAATGTATTGTTTTTCCTGTACTTTGAACCAAATAAATGCAGGCTTAGTGAGCAGAAGAGACTTTTTTAAAACATAAAAAAATCTTACTGTTCAAAAACTTTTGATTTGTAGTGTATTTAATTAAAAATATATATAAGCCCCTCAGGTTTAAAAATGTGTGAAAAAACTTTGTACAATAACAAGTCAATAATTGCAGTTTTTTTTTTTTAGCAGAAAATCAGGATATTAGAATGATTTCTGAAGGATCATGTGACTAGAATAATGATGCTAAAAATTCAGATTTGAAATCACAGGCATAAATTACATTTGAAAATTTATTCAAATAGAAAACAGTTGTTTTAAATAGTAAAAATATTCCAAAATGTTACTGTTTTTCCTGTACTTTGAATCAAATGCAGGCTTAGTGAGCAGAAGAAACTTTCTTTTTTTTTTTTTTTTTTAAAGTAGTGATTTGTAGTGTATTTGATTAAAAATCTATGTAACCCTCTCAGGTTTAAAAATGTCTGAAAAAACTTGCACTATGACCGTTATGCTTCTAAAGTTATGCAGTAGGGATATCATGTAATTTTGCGTGAATTCTCGCCTTTGCCGGTTTAGGATTTACCCATCCAACTGTTGCTTTTTTTACGACGTAACATACTGTAACACTTGTGCGCGACGAGCGTGGAGAAGCTTCGCTTCAGCATTAATCTTCACGACTCCGTTTAGAGCCTGAGGCTGTGCCATTTTTTGACAGTCAAATCCCTCCAAGCAAATAGCCGGAATATCTCCAGAACTACAAGTGCACTTGGAAGGAGCTGACAAATTCACACTTCCTGCACCTGGTTTGTGGATCAGCGCTGTTCAACTGGGGGAAGAGGAATAATTTTAGCCTCGTCACAATAGGAACTTAATAGCGCAGACTGTTTATTTATAATGCACCAATGGTGGCAGGTTATTCGACAAGGATCTTTCTTGAGTGCATTCAGTTCCCAGGGAAAGGAGGGGGTCTTGTCCTTGGTATCTAAATCTGATTTGGGAAGACCGTATCAGGTTTTGCGAAAGAGCGACCTAAATTGACGACTGACTGCTGGTGGCTGTTCAAAGTTCTAGTTTGTGTCTCGCAACCAAATGCAATTCCTCTACTTTTACAGACAAAACTTTGTTTGCTTCTAGGTCAGGCAAATACTTGAACAGAAAACTACACCCTTTTACCCAAACCACCTTCCTGCGTGGGACACTGGCAAATCACTACTTCAAAAGAACAGATTGCTCTACTATTGAATTCTTTTCTTCAAACAATTCAACCTAAGTGCTCAACCTTAATGTAAATGCACAGTGTGCTTTTGTGTTTTCCGAGTGGATGAAAAAGTACAGGAGGAACTGGAATCGGCCCAGTGAGTGTTCCGCATTTTTTTTTTTTTTTTTTTTTTCTCTGCCACGGACCATCGGCACATTCCGTTTGTATTGTTACCCCGCTGTGTTTCCTGCAGCCTATTGCTTTTGTCCATGTCATGCCCATTGTTTAAACTTCCTTTGTTCTTTCTGTATAACAATGGGCATATATATAAATATATATATACAGAAAGCTAGAGAGCGAAACAGAAAGGGAGAGAGAGATGCATTTTCCCTTGTGTTTGTTTTCTTTTGGGTTGCCTTGTGTTTCTTTTAAACCTCTGCTAATTTTGAAATCGCCTCCTTCACTCCATCCGTGTCTCTCTTTCTCTTGTCCTTCATTGCAGAAGGGTTTGCTGTGCTACTTGAGACGGCGATATACTTGATGGGCGCACTAGAGTCTTGCATCTGTTTTCTGACAGTGTGTTGACAGACTCGAACATCTTAGGATGCGCACACACAACACAAACATGCACAAATATCCTCTCCCGATACTGAGCGGCTCCTGGGCCCAGGAAAGCCAGAAGAAGTGGCTTTGGTGAAAGAGTTTGAATGGGGCGGCCTGTGTCTGGGCTCCACAAAAACCCTTCTGTTCCTTATGCAAAGCAGTCAGCTGTTTTTTTCCTTTTCTTTTTTCTTTTTGTGGTCTCTCTGTTCTTCCCAGACAGTAGCTGTACAAAACCGGAATACCCTTGTTAGTAATGCAGTCTGACATGGTCTCCAAGTTCTTGCTGAAATATAAATTTGCATGCATTGCATTTTGCTTCTGTAATGTGGCGTATTTTTGGGATGAAACTGAATTTTTAACTTTCAACCAGTTGTACAAAACAGCACATTTCACTGCTTGATATTGCAAACTGGTGTGTCTTACCATATTAGTTCAATGTATTATCTTAAAGAGCAGGTCATATGGTATTTCAAAGTGTCCTAATATTGTATTGGAATCCCCTACAACAGGTTTAAATACATCTAAGCTAGTATTTGTATTTGTCTTTTGTAGTATTCTCAGAATATACATTTATACAGAGTCATTTGTCAATGATTTCAAAATGATTAGTTCGAATCAGCTTTAAGTGTAATGTCTGTAAACCCCTCCCTTCCATAAGCCTACTCTTCTCTGATTGGTCAGCTGGCCAAGTCTGTTGTGATTGGCACATAGTGAGCGCTACCTTCTCTGTTGCCAAGTCAGCAGTTGTTTTTGATGCCTACAGGTTGAAGCAACCCCAATAACGTCATATTTAGCTCCTGAAATTCAAATTTACCAGGGGAACCCCAAGAAAAAGCATGCATTTTACACCCCAGAATGCAATTGGCATAGTTTTGAGTAGCAGTTGGGCAAGTTTTGTTGTGAAAACTTGGCAACCCTGATGTACCTTTACATAGAACAACAATATAGTGCTCCAATCTCCAATCATTCTTGACATAAATGACATAAAACATTTAGTTTAACACGTAAGTTTAGCTGCTAAACTGTAAACAGGTAGCAAAACAATAACGGTGGACTAACTGATGAAACAATACATTTTGTAAACCATGTTTAAGATACATTTATTAGTAAACAAAGAAATTAGAACAGCGATGGTCTACATTAATCGACACATTCTTAAGAAATAGTGGGTTCACAGCGAATTATCAGAACTATTTTAGTAAGAAACCTAAAGCTGCACTATACATCACATATTATCACAAAAAAAAAATTATTTTGAGCACTTAATTGAAAATGGACACATAACACATTAATCGTACTTACAGGTTGTGGTTTGGAGGTGCTTATTAGTCCAAAAAAAAAAAAAAGATTAGAAGCCAAAAAAGATAAAAGCCAAGATTAGAGAAGCAATTTCTCAGTAAAATGATAAGCACACAACAAAAGGTTCGAATTGTATTTCTGTGGTACTGTGGAAAAAATGAATTTTAACCACTGACTTGTTAAGGCATTTCTTTTGAGAGACAATATCTTTATGTATAATTCATTTTTTGATTAACAACTTTCCAGACTGTTTACATTGAAGGATAGTTACAGTACTGCACAAACTGCAAAAAAAAATATTTTTTGAAAACCCATATGACCTGCCCTTTATTATGAGCACAATGGTTTGTAATGCAAACAGTTTTACTGTTTACTGCACTTTTGTTATTCTCCTCGTTATTTCTCTGTGGCGGCTTATGAACCATCTCACACATTACCTGAAAACAGCTTACTTTCATGTTGAAAAATAAGGTGGATAAGACTAAAATAAGGTGCTTGGATGTGAGGGGTTGAAAAATAAAAGGGTTTGATTGGTTGTTATTTCAGAGGCGGAGCAAATGTTTTGGTGCCAGATAATGAAAACAAACATTTTCTTTCTTTTAATTAACATGGATTGATTACCTCCATTTTTAATTTTCTAAATGCTTTGTTTTTGTAGAATGTGTGAGCCCAGTCCACCTGCTCTACATCCCTACGCCAAGGGCAATGTGACCATGGTGGGTGTTGGTATCAAGCTTGAAGACGATGAATCGGGAGGTCGAGTTGTCAACCGAGAATCCCGGCAGTCCTCTCCAATCAGTGATTGGTCAGTTCGGCACCCGTCGGACAGAGACGACTGTGAGAAGTCAGCACTCCCAAATGCACGATCTCCCTTGGTAATGAATTTTTGTTTTGGTTTATAAATTAAATTCATTGGCTTTTTCTTTAAAGGGGAAGTTTACTTCCAGAACATAAAATTTACAGATAATGTACTCACCCCCTTGTCATCCAATGATGTTCATGTCTTTCTTTATTTGGTCGTAAAAATAGTTTTTTGAGAAAAACATTTCAGGATTTTTCTCCATATAGTGGACTTCTATGGTGCCCCGAGTTCGAACTTTCAAAATGCAGTTTAAATGTGGCTTCAAACAATCCCAAATGCAGAGTAAGAAGGGTCTTATTTAGCGAACTGATTGGCTATTTTTATTACAATTTATATACTTTTTAACCTTAAATGCTCGTCTTGTCTTGCTCTGCCTGAATTGTTTTTTCCAGTTCAAGACAGTTAGGGTATGCCAAAAAAATCTCATCTAATTTTCTATCTCTACTTAAATCATCCTACATTGCTGCAAATGTACCGACCCAATGTTTGCAAAGTGAACATGCAAAGAAGATCTAACACCCTTAGCAAAAAAGGACGATTTTGAAGTTGAGGGAGAAAATTAGATGTTTTTCAACATACCCTAACTGTCTTGAACCGGGAAAAAAACAGAGTTCAGGCAGAGCAAGACGAGACAAGCATTTGAGGTTAAAAAATATATATAATTTGTAAATGTAAAAAAAAAATAACCGATCGTTTGCTTACCCTTATTCCTCAGCTGGAATCGTTTACAACCACATTTGGGTTCTTTTGAAGCTGCATTTAAACTGCATTTTGGAAGTTCAAACTCGGGGCACCATAGAAGTCCACTATATGGAGAAAAATCCTGAAATGTTTTTCCTTTTTTTTTTTAAACTGAAGAAGGTAAGACATGAACATCTTGGATGACAAGGGGTTGAGTACATTATCTGTACATTTTTGTTCTGGAAGTGAACTTCTCCTTTAAAAAAGATTAGATGTGGTGAGTATTTACCTTCACGATTCCTGTGTTCTTCAGGAGAGATCTCCCTGTAAAGAACCAGTACGATCATACACACCTGCCAGTCAAGATGGAGGCAGCAGGGCTCATGAGAAGATTGACAGCAAGCCTAATGTCAGTGAGGGTAAGTGCGACAGTTCCTTTATAAAAACAAGGTCTTCGTGGAGTGCTAATTAGCATATTTGCCATTCATTGTGTTCCAGTGTTTCAAGGCTGTTGTTTTAGAGTAAAAAAGGTTTTAGAAAGTTGTTAATGTTGATGGAAACCCATGCAAGTGGTTTGTCCATGTGTTTCAGCATTTAGGATGTAACTGCTATTACATTGAGATGATACAAGTTCCTTCTTTGTTTCAAGTTCTATGAAGCTTTTTAGTGATTTCATTCGTATGATACATTTCACAGCCCTTGTGAAATGCTCATTGCTTTTTGAAGAGTCCTCGAGTGTTTTCTCAAGAGGCTTTACTTTTATTTTCACCCGTTGCCTGTAATTGTTTAATTTTCTTTTTTACTCATGTTTTAACTGGGGTTTTCAGCTCAAGGATTTTCAGTACAGCGCATTTCTCTCATCTAGATGAAAAAAGTATTCTCTTCTCTATTTGCTTCTCTATTGTGTCACTCTGTATTTAAGGAGCTTCTTTATATTAACTACATTATAAATGTATTTTATGTAATTATAAATAAAATTCTCTCTATATATAATAAATATAATGAAATATTTTTTAAAAATCTAGATATTTTTTCTCTTATAGACCTCTTTTGCCCAGAGGTTCAATTATATTAACTACATTATAAATGATTTTTCTGTAACTATAAATAAAATTCTCTCTCTTTATAATATATAGGTTCAATTTTAAATAATTTCAAAAATATTTTATATTTATTTATTTACAATACCAGGTTTTATGTTTTTTTTTTTTTTTTTTAAGAAGTCCAATATGCTAATTTGCTGTTCAAGAAACATTTTTGTTATTATTATTATTATTATTATTATTATTATTATTATTATTATTATCAATATTTAAAACAGTTGAGTACCTTTTTTTTCAAGATTCTTTGATGAATAGAAAAATCCAAAGATCAGCATTTATCTGAAATAAAAAAAACATTATACACTTTTTAACATCATACACTATCAAAAGCTTTGAGTCTGTGTATGTGTTGTTGTTATTATTATTATTTATTTTTTCTTTCGGAGGGGGGAAGAAATTATAGTAATAATACTTTTATTTAGCAAGCATTTTTAAATTGATCAAAAGGGATGATAAAGACATTTACAATGTTACTAAAGATTTCTATTTCAGAAATTTTCTATTCATCAGAGAAACCTGAAAAAATTCTGCTCAGCTGTTTTCAACATCATAATAATAATAAATGTTTTTTGAGCAGCAAATCAGAATATTTCAGAATTTCTGAAGTATCATGTGATTGGAGAAATGAGGCAAAAAAATCAGCTTTGAAATCATAGGAATACATTTCATTTTTAAATATATTCAAATAGAAAACAGTTATTTTAAATACTAAAAATATTTCGAAATTGTACAGTTTTTGCTGTACTTTGGCTCAAATAAATGCAGGCTTGGTGAGCAGAAGAGGCTTCTTTGATAAAACATTAAAAATCTTAATGTATACATTTTTATTTTTTTTTGCTTCTTTTAGTGATGCCCACTATTGAAAAGCTTCTGAATACAGACTGGAAAGAGAAGTTCTTTGGGAAAGGTCTTCAGGGCAGTGTCAACCTAAAAGGTAAATTTGTGTTTATACTGCACTTTGTAATGCAAATCATCACATAGTGTTGTCTTTGTGTCTGTTTGGTGTTTCCATTGCGGTTCATCTTACATTTGCGTTTCACTGACACCTCCTGCCTGACCACCAGCTTGTGCGTATGTGTTTACAGGAACCCCGGAGAGTCTGGCAGAGAAGGAGCTTCAGTTGTTGTTGATGATAAACCAGCTCTCTGGCCTGCGAGAGCAGCTGCTAGGAGCTCATTCTGAGCAGAGGAACATGGCCGCTCTGCTGCTGGAGAAACAGCAGCAACAGATGGAACTGGCAAGACAGCAGCAAGAACAGGTGTGGAGACGCTTCCAGTTGAACAAGTGACAGGAAAAATTGAGGAACTGTGAAAAAAAGCAGTGTTATGTGTAGGGTATTATCAGTATTGTGGTATCGCGGTGGTGGTGTCTCGATATTATCGTGATCACATTACAATATGAAACAAAAAGTGTAGTTTATAAAATATATTTAAACTTCTTATTCTAACATGAAAGGTCTTTAAAGTTGTGTTTTGGGCCATTGTACTTTGGCACAGTATCTGTCAAACAAGCTAAAACCAAAAGCACAATATGGCTTTATCCCTTCATCAAGTCTGTTTTTACTGCACGCACTTCGTTCAGTCGATTAACTTGTTATCCGGTGTTTTTCGCGCTTAAGAACGGCTCAGTTATGCTGTGAGTTTAACGCACATTTGGAAATGCAGTGGCCACCAATTATGCTTTATTTTTGTGGCAGATGATTACAGCATTTCACTAGATTTGTATGAGACGTGTTTTTGTAAGCCTGTTTTCACTGAAGCTAGAGTTTTCCGTCAAAAAAAAAAAGAAGCTCTACTGCTGTTTCCATCAAAATAAAAGCTTAAAAGTGTCGTATAAATTGCTGAGAGCTAGTGGTTTAAATGGGTAACGTTACTGCAGTCCAAATTCAAAATCAGAAGTATTTTGATTTCCCTACTGTAGTGTAAAGCAAAAATAATAGTACTATTTTCATTTATTTTACAGTGCAGTTGTTTTACAATATATGGCGATTATTGTCATAGGAGTAACTATAATATAAATTGTTATTATTATTATATTCTAATTAGTTTGGCTTCATAAAACACCAGTGTGAATGTAATTTAGACTGAGACAGTATACCACAAATAAAAGGTTGAGTCGCCTTAAATGTTTAGGTACAAGTCAATTCACTGACTTTTTCTATAGTTTTCTTAGTTAAGAACATGAGCTCTTAATTTAAACTGAAAAGTGCAATAGATAGAAAATGTACCTTTCAAATGTACAACATTTTCATTTTTTACCAAAGTCTTCATTTGTTCATTTTTTTTTTTAAATATCGCAATAAATATCATATTGTGGACTTCATATCGAGGTATTATTGTATCGTGAGATTTTGATAACGTTACATCCCTAGTTATTTGAAATCCGAAAAAATATATGCATGAATTAGTTTGGTTTCTAAATACTGATTCTATGTTTAGATCGCCAAACAGCAGCAGCAGTTGATACAGCAGCAGCATAAAATCAACTTACTGCAGCAGCAAATTCAGGTGAGGTTGAATATCATGATTCAAAACCTTGCCGTTTATTTCATTGTGTGAACTACTAGAAACTGGGGAGAATCTTAAGATCTTTTCACCTAAAATGGTTAAATCAGCTATATCAACTGTCTTATATCCCCTTTTGTGTTTTAAGAAATAATCCAAATTGTTCTTTAAGACTATTGGACGGTGTGAAAATGCAGTTTTTGAAATTGAAATTAAGCTGAATAAATGAGCTTTCCATTGATGTGTGGTTTGTTAGGATAGGACAATATTTGGCTGAGATATTTGAAAATCTAAAATCTGTGGGTGCAAAAAATCTAAATATTGAGAAAATCGCCTTTAATGCTGTCCAGTTTTTAGCAATGCATATTACTAATCAAAAATTAAGTTTTGATATATTTATGGTAGGACATTTACAAAATATTTTCATTGTACATAATCTTTACTTAATATCCTAATGATGAAAGAAAAATTGATCATTTTGAGCCATACAGTGTATTTTTTGCTATTGCTACAAATATACCTGTGCTACTTAAGACTGGTAGTCCAGGGTCACATATAAGGTGACTTAAGGTGTTCTCTATCACCTTTGACCCAGCAGGTAAACATGCCGTATGTTATGATCCCTGCCTTTCATCCCAACGCCCAACCGTTGCCGGTCTCCTCTGAGGCCCAGATGGGTTTGCCTTTGCAGCCCATTCCCTGCAAACCAGGTGAGCCCCACCAAACCCTCAATAACTTCCTCATTTCTCCTCCCGTCGCCCAATGGAGTGAATTGTTCGCATATCCTGATACAGGCATGAAAGACCTACTTATTGGCATATTGAGCAACTGTTAGCTTTTACAATAACAGTCTGTTAGGACTCAGGATTCAGCCATCTGTTATCTTCAGATGGATCAAATAGCATCTGTCAAAAATCTCTAAATAATTGACTTCAAATATTATCCTTTGTCGGTTGTTTGAAAAACTTGTTTGCTCTTGCGCTTTTCAGCACAAGCTTATCAGCTGCGGTTTGTATTTTGTAGTTAATAAGTAGTCTGGTGCGAAGCTGAATTGAAAGAGTTAATACTTGCTATTCTAGAAATCTATTTCCTTTTCTTAATGCATGTTCGTCTGAAGGTCTGTTCTGTAATATGAGTAGTTATTGCATGAATTGATTGATTGGTTTTGCTCATGTCTTTGGTCCACTTAGAAAGAACTTCAGAAAGAAAGACTAATTGAAACGTCCATCCGAGTAAATTCCTTGCACATGCACTGAAGAACGGCTCAGGGTTGGCCATTGATTTCGAGTGTATATTGATCACGTAAAATACAGAGTGGGTTCTTTGCATTGACGTCTGTAATGTATGGCACTGTGCCCTCGCTCGGTTAAAAGACTTTGTGAACGCACAACTTTGATGCCTGTATGCATGTACTCAATTCACTTAGAAGATGAAGGGTAGAAGGAAAGAACAGGGAACAATAGAACAAGTGTATGAGCTAGTCGGCTAACAGCGTGCTTGACACAATTGAGCCGTCTTTGTAAAGAAACCTGAAGTAGAGGACCAAGGACGCGAGTGAATCTGAGCTCAAAGACATTATTCAGCTAAATAAGATATGTTCTCTGGTGATAAACACTTTGAGAAGTTTTACCTTAAAGTTAAAGTCCTGTCGGGCTTGGGTTCACTGAACATTTATGTTTGTAAATGCTTTGTTTCAGTCTTCTAAATGAACTTGTTTGTTTTTAGTGGAATATCCCATGCCGCTGATGCCCAATCCACACTCCACCCCAGTCAAAAGGTCCAGTGGTACAGTCTTTCGCCAGGTACTATTTCGCCAGGTCATCTCAAATATTTCCCTTTGTTGCATTGATTTACAATTTAAGTCAAAAGTTTACATACACCTTGCATAATCTGGAAAATGTTAACTATTTTACCAAAATAAGAGGGATCATGCAAAATGCATGTTAGTTGTTATTTAGTACTGACCTAGATAAGATATTTTACATAAAAAAAAAAACATTTACATATAGTCCACAAGAGAAAATAATAGGTGAATTAATAAAAATTACCCCATTTAAAAGTTTACATACACTTGATTCTTATCACTGTATTGTTAACTGAATGATTTTTATTTTTTTTTGATAGTTGTTAATGAGTCCCTTGTTTGTCCTGAACAGTTAAACTGTTGGCTTTTTTTCAGAAAAATCTCTTAGGTCCCACAGCATTTTTGTGTATTTACACCTTCTCCAACAATTACTGTATGATTTTGAGATCCTTCTTTCACATTGAGGACAACTGAAACTATTACAGAAGGTTCAAGCGTTCACTGATGCTAGAGAAGGAAAAATGATGCATTAAGAGCCGGGGATGAAAACTTTTAAACAGAATGAAGATGTGTACATTTCTTATTTATATCATATTTCTTTCATTTAGTACTGGCCTTAAGAAGCTACAGAAGATACGTTCATGTTTCCCAGAAAACAAAATAACTCAAATTTACCGAGATCTTCAAATTCCAAAAGTTTTCACCCCTGGCTACTAATGTTTTGCATTTTCATTTGAATCAGTGAGTGTTTGAACCTTCTGTAATAGCTACAAATCAGTCCCTCAGTTGTCCTAAGTTTGAAAAGATGGATCTTAAAATCATACAGTTATTGTTGGAAAGGGTTCAAACACATAAAAGTGCTTTTGGGACTCATTAACAACCATCACTACACGAAAAAAAAGCCCTGCTATGGATCATTCAGGTAACAACAGCATTGAGAATCAAGTGTATGAGTCACGTGATGACAAGTTGGGAAATGGCAGCACGCTAGAGCACGGCTCTGGATACCCACCAGTAATTACTAGGGTTGTGCCGATAGACGATAGTATCGTGTATCGACGATAGTCAGAGATATCGCCTGTTGCTGATGCCTTTGACGATAGTAAGACGATTATTATCATTATCCGTCAAAAAGGCACCTAATTTTAGCGATGCAGCGCGGAGAGTCGGTTCTAGGATGCTTCAGAAACTTGCCGCGGTATAAACACAAGCATAGATTAGATATAGTGCCGCAGATGTGTGCAGTGAAAATGGGTAAGAGATTTATTCATCATACAGTGTACATAGATTAAGTGTAGACAGTCATTAGGATAACAGAGGTAGTAAAATGTGGTTTAGGCTGAAATAAATACAATATATCAGAATCCGTCTGTATATAGTAAACATAAACATTCACCTCAGTAACATCTGTATGCGTTAACTAGAATTACGATGCGATAAAATGGCGCTAAACATATGCACGTGAATTACACGCACATCGCTTCTCCACATTCTATATGAACTGAACTACAGCATGAACTGATGACAAAGATCAGATATATAGCGGAAGCATTATGGCAATATGACGGGTATAGAAAGATACATTCATTTGCATTCACACACGCACATTTACCGCTCCCTGAAGTTAGCAGAGAATGAAACCGAAAGTATACTTTAACCTCTCCGTCAGCGCTCTGTACACGCACAGCTGTCACAAGTCACATGCACTACCCTTACAAAACGAATAAGGACTTTATTACATATTGACACATTTAAATATTATTAAATAAATTAGCACGATAGTATCGTGTATCGACGATCTCACAGGCTGACGATAGGACGATATGAAAATTGAGCATATCGCCCAACACTAGTAATTACATTACTTAGGATATTTGCTTCGCAAATTCAAACAAATTTCGATTGATAATTTACTTCTTACTTGAAGTAAACAACAGACGACAAGATGACATCTTCCAAGCAGCCGATTCGAGGGGTTCAAACACGCCTAAAAACAACGAACCCAGATGCTAACGACTCCCCGTCACCAGAGTCAAGTAAAGTTAATCAAAACCCAAACTTGAAAGATCTTTTTGCCGAAATTAGCAAAATGAACGCTACTTTGCAAGGGGTAGCAAATGATGTGATCACTATTAAAGCGACCACTACAGAACTTAAAGATGCGATTAGCTCCGTGCAGGCCAGACTCGATGAAGCTGAGAATCGTATTTCGCACGTGGAAGATGTATCGAATCGTCTGGCGGGTGACAACGAGCGGATGGTGAAACTTGTGGACGAGCTTTGGAATAAAACCGAGGACTTAGAAAACCGTAGTCGACGGAATAACATTAAAATACTCGGCCTTAAAGAGGGGAAAGAAGCAGGCTACAAAATGAACGAGTATGTACTTAAGATCCTGTCAGAGGGCTTCGGGTTGACGGGACCGGAGTTCGAGATAGAGCGCAGTCACCGGAGCTTCGGACCTAAGCCTAATGATGATCAACGTCCCCGAGTCGTGATGGTGAAATTTCTGCGTTATACCGCGAGGGAGAGAGTCCTGGCAGAAGCGAAAAAGAGCAAAGGATTAAAATGGGAAGAATGCAAGCTGTCCTTTTTCGAGGATATGTCGAGGGAGAGAGCAATGATGAGGAAAAAATTCTCCGCAGCGAAGAAGTTACTTTGGGACCACGCGGTTCGACACACGCTGGTTCATCCAGCGACACTTAAGTTTACTTGGAAGGGGAAGAAGCAGAGTTTCACGGATCACATGGAAGCAGAAAGTTATATAAAGGAGCACATCCAACTACAAGGAGGTGATGAGTAAATCACTGGACATAATGTAAGTCGAAGCATTATAAGACATGATTCAGAAGGTGGGTCCGGGAAAGCTTTGGGGTCTGTCTTCCCGAGTTAGCGAGTGTGCGCTGACTACGAGCATCACGGACCAAAATGTTTCACCCACAATCGGGATTGCTGCCCCTTAAGGGCAGTGTTTTTTGTTTACATTTTTCTTTTTTATTTGTTTTTTTTGTATATATTTTAAGGTTCTGTTGTTCACAAAAATGGTGGAAGTCTGACTGTTGGTTTTTACTCAGATGTGACAGTGAAGATAATACCAGTTTATATGCTAAAGGGTTATTTTACCCTCTCATTTGGAGCACAACAAGGAAGTTGCCATGGAGCACAACAGGTGCAAAGTATTATATTTTACTAATGCGTTATGGATAGGCAAATTATAAATATTATAACTTGGAATATAAATGGATGTGGGTCACCTGTTAAAAGGAAGAAAATACTTACATATCTTAAGCTAAGAAAAGTGGATATTGCATTTTTGCAAGAAACACATTTTAAGGACGAAAAGGAAGCGTTGAAACTAAGACGGGATTGGGTCGGACATGTTTTTCATAATTCAGTATCAAGCAAGAGGAGCGGAGTAGTTATTCTAGTGAGAAAAAAAATAAATTTTGTATTAACAAATCAACATAAAGATAAGGACGGCCGTATACTCTGCATAGAAGCTAAGCTTAATGATGTTCAAGTAGTGCTGTGCAATATATATGCACCAAATAAGGAGGAGCCTGAATTCTTTCATGAAGTAAACAAAATACTGGCTAATCTTGAGGGATACGTTATACTTGGAGGTGACTTTAATCAGACTATGGATGGCATTCTGGACAGAAGTCAAAAGACGATCAGATCTAACCCCAAAGACAGGGCTGCTATCCACACTCTGAAGGATGACAATGGACTAACGGATATTTGGAGACTAGTTAATCCACGAGAAAGGGAATACACATTCTTCTCAAATTGTCACAAGTCCTTTTCGAGAATTGATTATTTTCTGATCTCCAACTCGTTAATTGACTCTGTTGCTGACTGTATAATTGGTGTTATATCATTGACAGATCATGCACAGGTGGAGTTGAAATTAGAAATGAAGATTGATTATAAGAAAAGAGGGAGGTGGAGACTAAATACTTTTATGTTGGATGATAAGGTCTTTGTAAATTCATTACAAGATGACATAAAGATGTTTTTTGAACTTAATATTGGGTCAACTCCAAGATTAGCAACAGTATGGGATGCATCTAAAGCGTATATCAGGGGAAAATGTATTGCTTATGCTAGTAGACAGAAAAAAGAATATGCCGGAAAAGTGAAACTTCTAGAAAAACAAATTGGTGATTTAGAAAAAGAATTGGTGCAAGGTTTTACGGAATCCAAATTTAAACAGTTTTGTCAGTTAAAATTTGATTTACATGAATTCTTTAACAAAAAAGCAGAATATGCATTATTTAAATTGAAGACCAAGTATTATGAAAGTGGGGAAAAAGCTGGGAAACTTCTAGCTAGACAGATAAAGCAATGTGATGAATCTCATATCATACCTGCAATTAAGGAAGGAAATAAGGTGCTTACCTCAGACAAAGAAATTAATAGGGTTTTTAACCAGTTTTATTCCAAATTATATACATCAGAATCCAGCTATAGTCAGGAAGAGTTAAAAGTTTTTTTGACCAATGTTATATTGCCTACTTTATCCCCTGATGAACGAGACTTTTTAGATGCACCGATAACACAAGAAGAGGTCAAAAAGATCATAATGTCTTTAAAATCTGGAAAATCACCAGGCTTTGACGGATTCCCAGTAGAATATTACAAAAAGTTTGTGGAGGAGTTGACCCCAATATTAACAGAGGTATATTCAGAGGTACTTGAGGATAATATGCTGCCTGACAGTTTTAATGAAGCTATAATAACAGTCATACCAAAACCAGGAAGAGATATGACAGATCCTGCTAACTACCGTCCAATAAGTTTATTAAATGTAGACTTCAAAGTGTTAACAAAATTACTAGCCTCAAGATTAGAAGGTATTTTACCTAAAATCATATATAAAGATCAAGTCGGCTTTATAAAAAATAGATCTTCGACCGACAGTATAAGGAGGCTATTACATCTGATATGGATGAATCATTCTAATTTAGACCCCATTGTGGCAATATCCCTAGATGCGGAAAAAGCCTTCGATAGGGTGGAATGGGGGTTTCTGTTTGCAGCATTAGAGAAATATGGTTTTGGTTCAGGTTTTGTGAAGTGGGTTAAAATTCTTTACTCCAACCCTAAAGCAGCTATAATAACTAATGGAATAATTTCTTCTTTTTTTAATTTGTCTAGATCCACCCGTCAAGGCTGCCCTCTTAGTCCATTACTTTTTATACTAGTTTTAGAGCCGCTTGCATCAATGATTAGAGAAGACCCAAGAATAAAAGGTGTATTTGCTGGGGAAAGAGAACACAAATTATTGTTATATGCTGATGACATATTGCTTTTAGTTAAAGAACCAGCTTGTTCCTTACCAGTACTTCTTAATGTGATTGAATCTTATTCAAAATTTTCAGGATACAAAATAAACTGGCATAAGTCAGAGGCTATGCCAGTATCACGAGCATGCTTTTCTTCCTCAGTGAATACATTTAAATTCAAATGGATGAATAAAGGAATTAAATATTTAGGTATTAATTTGAGCCCTAATTTAGAGAATATATTGTATTTAAATATGGAACCTTTGTTGCAGAAAATACAGACAAAATTAGATAGTTGGAAAAAACTTATGTTAACTTTATGGGGGAAGATTAATATAATAAAAATGGTGATAGTGCCACAGTTTAATTACATATCAGGAATGGTCCCTGTTACCATGCCTCCTCAGATATATACACAATATAATGCTATGATTAAAAAATTTTTATGGGAAGGTAAAAGACCTAGGATTGGGGTAAATAAATTATGGTTGCCTAGAGACAGGGGAGGCTTAGCATTACCTAATGTAGAGCTCTATAAAATAGCATTTGAAATCTCTAAGCTCGCGAGACACTGGGGGAATGAGGATTCAGATTTAGATTGGGTATTGATAGAACGACAACTTACTTCCCCTTTTAGGCCAATAGAGGCTTTTTCCCAAAATTCAGAGGAGGACTTACAGCATCCAATAAACAACCCAATACTGCGTCATTCTAAAGAGGTGTGGAAAATTGCCCACAAAAAGTGTCGGATTTCTTACTGGTGTCAACATTACTCTTCAGTATGGAATAACCCGTACATTAAAGTTGGTAAAAAGTCCTTATTTTGGGGACAGTGGTTTAGAAACGGAATACGTACACTAAATGATTTACTTAGTAATAATAAGCTTTTGTCTTTTAATAATTTGAAAGGAAAATTTCAGTTAGAAGGCCGTGATCATTTTTGGAAATATTTACAAATTAGACACTGCTTGAAGGTAAAGGTTCCCATGGAACAAAATAAAAATGTTTTAGAAAATTTCTTTGAACTACCAAGACCTATCCAAAAAGCATCTAAATTTTACCAACTCTGTTTAAGGATCGATGACAATAACTGTGAAAACCTAAGACTGATTTGGCAGAGAGACATCGATAGTGACATAGATAAAGTCACTTGGAACAGAATTCTGTCCAACAGTGGAAAGTATATAAAAGAAGCAAGAGGCAAATTTATTCAATATAAGGTATTACATAGGTATTATTACACTCCAGTTCGACTTTTTAGAATGGGTTGTATGGAAGATAATAAATGCTGGAAATGTAAAGAAGAAAGTGGTACATATATGCATGCTCTTTGGGAATGTTCAAAGATTCAACCTTTTTGGAAAGCTGTGTTAAAATATTTAGAAGAATGTTTGGGATTTGACATTCCAGTATCACCCAGGATATGTTTGTTGGGAGATAAATCAGAGATTTTACAGATAAAAAACAATGAGTTCTCTCTTATTACAGTGGGTGTAGTCACAGCAATACGACTGATACTTAAATTTTGGAAAGATATTCAATGTCCTACAATTAAAATGTGGATTGAGTTTGTGACTGAGAGTGTATCATATGAAAAAATGTTAGCCAAATTGAATCAAAATTATAAAGATCTGGACATATGGGAAAAATTTATTCAGACTGTGGTTTCAAAGGATGACTGATAATAGATCAATGTTTAGATTGTGACTTGCTTAACCTGTTGTGCTTTACAGTATTATCTCTGGTTATTACTCAGTGATTACCATTGTTGTGTCCCTTTTTTTTTTTTTTTTTTTTTTTTTTTTTTTTTTTTTTTTTTTTTTTATTGTTTTGTTTTGTAAATAGATTTACTTGTATGTTATGTATAAGAAAACCAATAAAAAAAACTTCATTTTCAAAAAAAAAAAAAAAAAAAAAAGAGAATCAAGTGTATGTAAACTTTTGAGCAGGGTCAATTTTAGAAATTCAACTATTATTTTTTTACTTGTGGACTATTATGTAAATGTCTTCTATGTGAAATATCTTCTTCAGGTCAGTACTAAATAAAAAATAACATGCATTTTGTATGAACCCTCTTATTTTTGGTCAAATAATGTACATTTTGCAGATTCTGCAAGGTGTATGTACACTTGACTTCAACTGTATTAGTGTATCTCACAATGACTTTGTGCTTTAGGACACCAGTCAACCTCTCAACCTCACGGCTAAACCCAAGACCCCAAGTCCCCAGGCACTGGAAATGGCCCACTTGCAGACAGGGTACAGACCTAGAGATCTGCCGCACAGCCCTCCTCGATCCGCCCTCAGCCTGAGTAGGTTGACACTACACCTCACTGACAGCAAAGTCTCCAACATACATTGCCATGCACTGTAAGCCGATTTAACATGTCGAAAAATAGTTTTGTTACCACTGATCTTGCAACTGCCTCTCAACCGCAGAACTGTTCAGTATTTTTAGAGCGTGACCATAAATTTCTTTATTACAGTTCTAACAAGTTCCACAACTTAGTTGTGCTGTCAGGTGTGTCAAAATATCTCTACCTGCGTATGAGTCACATATGTGACCCTGGACCACAAAACCAGTCATAAGGTTAAATTTTACAAAACTGAGATATATACATCATATGAAAGCTCAATAAATAAGCTTTCCATTGATGTTTAGTTTGTTAGGATAGGACAATATTTGGCCGAGATACATCTATTTGAAAATCTGAAATCTAAGGGTGCAAAAAATCAAAATACTGAGAAAATCACCTTTAAAGTTGTCCAAATTAAGTTCTTAGCAATGCATATTACTAATCAAAAATTACATTTTGATAGGTTTACCGTAGGAATTTTACAAAAAATCTTCATGGAACATGATCTTTACTTAATTTCCTAATGATTTTTGACATAAAAGAAAAATCAATAATTTTGACCCATACAATGTATTTTTGGCTATTGCTACAAATATACCCCAGCGACTTAAGACTGGTTTTGTGGTCCAGGGTCACATATGTGGTTTTCCTGCTGTGCTCTCATGGCATTGTTTGAGAGGGAAGTCCTTGAGGTTCACATTCAGAAAAAGACCCGTCTTAGGGTTCCCACTGCCAGCACGCTTCTATCCCAAGTATTAACGGCAGTTGTCGGCAGTTGAGAAAACCTGTTCCCCCATTGAACCAGCCTCTGAGAATGTGTCAGCACCTCAGACATGACTGTTTGTCTTAAGCCTTTGGACTCAAGACTGGAGGCTCATCCGGGACAGGATCATATACTTGAGATCAAGCCAAGTGCTTTATTTGTGCATCACAAGACGGAGAGGGATAAATGTATCTCTCTTGACCTTGTCTAAAGTTTCCTTTCTCTCTCGCCCTTTCACTCTTCAGGCTTCTTGGGAGAGGGTGATGTTGTGACACAAGCCATTCACGATGCCCAGCAGCTGTTGCGTGGAGGACAAGGCCCGACGGGCCGAGAGAGGGACCGTGAGAGGGACAACAGCACGAGGCTGGTGAGTCCACGTCTTAGCGCACACACAAACACGCTCTCACATACTCCACACCCCAGTTCTCCAAGGTTCCTCGGTGGCACCTGGGGTCCACTGTTTGTCACCATTGGTCATGCTTCAAGGCCGAAGCTTCGGGGCAAGTATCCATTAATGGCCCACACTTGAAGCGCCCCTCTTTCAGAACACCCACTGTGTTACAAGAGAAGGAGGGGGGGCGCGGTCAGGGTCAGCGATGGATATTGGTTTACAGAGGTTCATGATATCGGTTAAACAAGGGGTACATTCCCCTTTCAGCCAAGAACAGCTGCTATCCCACCGCAACTTGTGTGTTCACTTGTTTGTGTACGTGGCAATTGCGGAACAGCCTCAAGTCACCGTAGACACCTGTTTCGACAACCACTTTGTTGCTCCTTTAGAGTTCAGTTTAACCGCAGGGAGATATGACAGTGATTTCGCCTTTGTTGTCAACAGGGTTTTGAAGCATTCCACTTAAACCTGTTTTTACAGCTTGACACCGTCTTACGCAGTGTCTTGGACAACAATGCAGAGCCATTTGAAAGGGAGAAGAATATAGCTTATTAATGCTTGAATTTCAAAATTATATTTGACAACCGCAAATGTCCCTGGAGCTCTTTGTGTTTCCATGCATAGGTGTGGCTGAGATGCTTTTGTTCATGTTGACCAGCTTCAACATAATAAACCAAGTGCTGTGCCAGGTGATTACTGCTAAATGTTTTTGTGTTTGTCTTACATTATAAGGAGGCGTCTCGAGATCGGATGGATGACGGACAGTCCCTGCGGGCGAATGAGGACCACCTCAGCAGTGACTCTGAGGGTAAGTATGGGCCACGATTGTCAGCTATAATTTTTATGTTTTTGGTTTTAATTTGACAGTGAATCGTGTTTTGTGAGTGATGCCGTGTTAATTAGGGCCCGAGCACCGATTGTCAGTTTCTTCTATTTCTCCAAAATGAATCACATTTTTGAGAGCCTTGAAAACTTATGAAACTTTGCATACGCGCCAAAAGAGGTGAACATTTACATCTGATATGGGTTTCAGAAGTGGGTGTGGCAAAATGGCTCGATGGCGTCACCTATAAAATTTAAACGAAGTGCCTCTCGGACTACAATTCATGTACATGTACGAAATTCAGTAGTCACATGTAACACACCAATACCTATTAAAACGTCTCTTGGTGCAAAATCCGAAACCCAACAGGAAGTCTGTTATTTTTTCTGCAAGTTTGTGCCTTTTTTGCCGTTTTCAGGCGTTGTATTTAAACAAAGTCCTCCTAGAGATTTAAACAGATCAACACCAAATTTGGTCAGTGTAACCTAAAGCCCTTAGTGATATTAAATTGTGAATATCTTGAGTTTTCGTTAAAGGGTGTGTCCATGGCGGCCTGACAAATTTCGATGTTTCGCCATGGAAAAGGAAGTTGTTGTAACTCAGCCATACAATGTCTGATCTGCCCCAAACTTCACATGTTTGATAAGAGTCCTGGCTTGAAAACATCTAAATATTCTGGCCAATATTCTTTTATAATCATAGCGCCACCTGCTGGCAGCAGGAAATTACTTGTTTTACACTAACTTTAACATGCAATGTCCAATCTGCACTAGACTTCATGTCATCAATTTAGACATCTAAAGGCCAATATTTTCCGATGTTGTTTAAAGGCCAATATTTTCCAAAGGCCGATGTTTCGCCATGAAACAGGAAGTTGTTATAATTCAAACATACAATGTCCGATTTGCACTAAAATGCACAAGTTTGAGAAGAGGCCTTTCCTGAACACATGCCCATGCCCATATTCAGTTATAAGCATAGCGCCACCTGCTGGCAACAGAAAGTGGCATGTTTTAAGCTCTAACAAACTCCTCCTAGAGATTTAACAATATCAATATTATATTCTATTTATGTCTAAAGGCATTTGCAATGTTAATTTGAGAATATCTTGAGTTTTTGTTGAATGGCACGTCTGTGGCAGCCTGACAAACTTCAATGTTTCGCCATGAAACAGGAAGTTGTTATAATTCAAGCATACAATGTTCGATTTGCACCAAAATGCACGTTTGATAAGAAGCCTTTCCTGAACACATGCCCATGTTCACTTATAATTGCCACCTGCTGGCAACAGGAAGTAGCATGTTTTATGCTCTAACGAAATCCTCCTGGAGAAATAATGACATCAACATTATATGTGGTCAGTGTACTCTAAAGGCCTTTGCAATGGTAAATTGCGACGATCTTGAGTTTTTGTGGAAGTTGTGTCCGTGGCGGCCTGACAAAGTTTGATGTTTCGCCATGGAAAAGGAAGTTGTTATAACTCAGCCATAGAGTGTCTGATCTGCCCTAAACTTTACACGTTTGATAAGAGTCCTAGCCTGAAAACATCTAAATATTCTGGCCAATATTCTTTTATAATCATAGCGCCACCTGCTGGCGTCTTGTTTTACACTAACTGTCCAATCTGCATCAGTCCTGGCCTGAAGACACCTTAAAGGCCAATATTCAGTTATAATCATAGCGGCACCTGTTGGCAACAGGATATGTCATGTTTTACGCTAACTCAAACATGCCATGTTCAATCTGCGCCATACTTCATATGTTTGATCAAAGTCCTGGCTTGAAGACATCCACACACCAATATTCAGTTATAGGCATAGCGCCACCAGCTGGCAGCATGAATTTTGCACATATAAATGACTTTGACAAATTCCTCCTATATTTACAACTTTAAATGCATATTGCTGTTTTCCTAAAGCTGGTGGTGGTGAGGTTGTGAGGGCCCAAAATAGCATTGTGTTCTATTGCGCAAACCATTTGGTTCTTATATATACACCCCCTAACAAACCTGTTCGATCACCTCATCTCAATCAAAGTATATATGGCCACCAGTTAAGATAGATTAAGTAGTTTCATGTGTCACTTTTAATTAAGAAATTCCACTCAATCGCAAATTGGCTTTGTGCGCTATTCTGATCAGATAAACAATTGCCTTATGAATGCATATGAATTTATGACTGCTTCTAATACAATTAAAAAAAATCCTCTTTGGCATGTAGCAAACACAGATGCCACCTGCCTGTGTAATTGCATTTGGCTGCAGGGCGTGTAGTCAAACAAAAGGAAGTTATGTGTGTCTAGACTGATTGTTTTGCTTTTAATCTTGTTGTTCCCAACAGGGCAGATGGCGATCTCTGGTGTGGGAAGCTTTGGTGAATCCCGGACTCCCTCCTCTGGCCACATCAAACGTCCCATGAACGCCTTCATGGTGTGGGCCAAAGACGAAAGACGACGCATCCTGCAGGCATTCCCTGACATGCACAACTCCAGTATCAGCAAGATCCTTGGTAAGAGAGATTAAAGTCGCTGTGTTAATAAACATTAGTTTTGGTGACAGTCTATTGGTAGTAAGTGAACACTAGATAAGGGAACACTGTTTACGGTTAACTAGTTACTTATATTAATGTATGGGCATATTCTACATTCATTTGCCCTAAACATAACTAAACTACCAGTCAAAAGTTTTTGAACAGTTAGATTTTTCATGTTTTTTTTTTTTTTTTAAAGTAGTCTCGTCTGCTCACCAAGCCTGCATTTATTTGATTCAAAGTACAGCAAAAACGGTAAAATTTTGAAATATTTTTACTGTTTAAAATAACTTTTCTATTTGAATATATTTTAATTTGTAATTTATTCCTGTGATTTCAAAGCTGCATTTTTAGCATAATTACTCCAGTCTCATGGTCTTTCAGAAATCAACAGCTGACTAGTATTTATTAAGGTTTCTTTCATGAATAGACAGTTCAGAATGAAAAAAAATTAAATTCATTCCAAAAAAATAAAAAAATTATACTGACTCCAAGCTTTTGAATGGTATAGGGTATAATGTTTCAAATGCTTTTTATTTCAGAAAAGTGCTCTGGAGCTTTGGATCTTTCTACTATCAAGGAATCCTGAAAAAAAAAATCACAATAATAATAATGTTTATTATGATCAAGTGACTGGAGTAATTATGCAAAAAATTCAGCTTTGAAATCACAGGGATGAATTACATTTTAAAATATATTAAAATAGAAAATGGTTATTTTAAATAGTAAAAATATTTCTAATTTTTACTCTTTCGACTGGTAGTGTACCATACTATAAATTAGGTAATTAGGAATTTATTGAGGGAAAACTCTTAGTTAATACAATCATTTTACAATTATTAACATTGCATGCGCATAAATGATTGATACAAGTCTGACAAGTGACTCTAATTTCTAATTGTTGTACTTGGTCTTTCACTCAACGATTATTAGGGTTTTAAGCACATTATGTTAGCTTTGTCCATCAAAGTGTTTTTTTAAACTGTCTTCTTGTCAAAGAAAAAATGTCGCTGTCATATTTTTCACCATTCTTTCCGTCAATGAAATGAATGCTCTAGTGACTATAATGTCTCTAATCCTTCCTCTTTGTGGATTCTGAAGCACCTGTTCTGACAACATTGTCCTCATTGTTGTATTATTTTTTTCTTCTCTTCTACCCCTTTATCTTTCTCTTGAGATCAGTTGTTTATTGTTGGGATGGGCTGAGGGGTTATGGGAACGGTGGGTTCGTTACGCTCACAGCTAATCCGGCAGTCACAAGTGTAGGTGTTACTCTGTAAAACATGTCTATATTTTCAAACATGTAACTTGCTGTTGCCCCTGGAATGGCGAGGAGGACAGAAGGTCTTAGGGGGTTGAAAAAAGGGGTCACACCAGGGCACGAGCAGCCACCTGGCTCCTGGGGTGACAGGAAAACAACACCCAAAACTTCAGCCCCCTCATCCCTTGCTGCACCTCTGCCTTCCTCAGTTCTTTCCTTTCACAAAACACTCACATTCCATTCCATTGTGGTGACACTGACACCCTCCTGATTCAAGCTTTTTATCCTCCCGAACATGGCCCGCAGCTCCTTCTAGTAAACACCTACGTTTCTGGCAGTTTCCTACCTTTTTTTGCCCGCAGCGTACTTTAAGAGGTGTCGCCGTTGTCAGTCAGTAAATCAAAATTCTTACAATGTCAAACATTTGCAACATGTTGAAAATTAGGTCAATGAATTCTTCAGGTCACTGATTTTTTCTTCTTTGCACTGCTTTGTACTTTCACTCTGATTTATCTCTCATTTCCCGGTCGTTGTGGAATTTAAACTCTCACCGAGTCTCAAAATCTCAGAAATACCATTGGAAAAACCTGCTCCAAATGTACTATGTGAATACTTCCTTCTAATGAACTGGTTTAGTAGCTTTAGTCAAAAATACAGTTTGCAATCTTCTTTTTATTGGAATATAGTGCAAGTTAATCCAAAAATGAAAGTTCGGTCAATAATTACCCACCCTTGTGTCGTTCCAAACCTGTAAGACCTTCGTTCATCTTCGGAACACAAAGTATTTTTGATAATATCTGAGAGCTTTCTGACCCTACATGGACATCAACCCAACTACCAGGTTCAAGGCCCAGAAAGGTAGTAAGGACATTGATAAAATAGAACAGATAATAGAATAGACTATCTAATCTATTATTTGATTCAAAGCAAATAGTTTTGGCAAAATCTCATTATGTTTAGGTAACTTCAATGCTGTATAACAGAGCGCTGCCTTCGTATTTTTGACTGAATTGCCTAGCAACTCTTATGATGGCTGTTGTTGTTGTTTATTAAATATTATTATTCCATAAATAATATTTTATATAAATAATAGTAGTAATAATAGTGTTTAGTATTGAGAAACGGTGTGTTCGTGATGGTGTTTTTTTTTTAGTTCCACTGTTCCACCATTAGATGGTGAAAAGAGACTGTTACGAGTAAAGACTTTATACTAAAAAAAAATGCTGTTGTAAACAGAAGTTATTTTTACTTTCAACATCAGCTTAATGCAGCTAACAAATGCACCAAGCAGTGCTGTCATCAGAAATCACTCTTAACAGATGAAAGGGTAGTACAACAAAGATATCGCTTTCCTAAGCGGATATAAATTCAGTGCTGTTTTAACAGAGCGCTGCCTTCATATTTTTGACTGAATTGCCTAGCAACTTTTATGATGGCTGTTGTTGTTGTTTATTAAATATTATTATTCCATAAGTAATATTTTATATAAATAATAGTAGTAATAATAGTTTAGTATTGAGAAATAGTGTGTTCGTGATGGTGTTTTTTTTTTAGTTCCACTGTTCCACCATTAGATGGTGAAAAGAGACTGTTACGAGTAAAGACTTGATACTGAAAAATAAATGCTGATGTAAATGGAAGTTATTTTAACTTTCAACATCAGCTTAATGCAGCTAACAAATGCACCAATCAGTGCTGTCATCAGAAATCACTCTTAACAGATGAAAGGGTAGTACAACAAAGATATCGCTTTCCTAAGCGGATATAAATTCAATGCTGTATAACAGAGCGTTGTCTTCATATTTTTGACTAAATTGCCTAGCAACTCTTATAATGGCTGTTGTTGTTTATTAAATATTATTTTTCCATAAATAATATTTTATATAAATAATAGTCTTAATAATACTGTTTAGTATTGAGAAACGGTGCGTGTTCATGGTGTTTTTTTTTTTTAGTTCCATTGTTCCGCCATTAGATGGTGACAAGAGACTGTTACGAGTAAAGACTTGATACTGAAAAATAAATGCTGATGTAAATGGAAGCTATTTTAACTTTCAACATCAGCTTAATGCAGCTAACAAATGCACCAAGCAGTGCTGTCATCAGAAATCACTCTTAACAGATGAAAGGGTAGTACAACAAAGATATTGCTTTCCTCAGCAGGCATTCAAACGGTTTTATTGTGAATATGAGATTGATCTGAAGAATGAATGCTGTATTAGATTCAGTTAATCACACTCGCTTAGTCCATCTCTCTCTCATAATACTCTACTATGCACTGATTTTAATACAGTAATATAATAAGCTTTCAATGAAGCAACTCAACATTCCTTCGTTACTATTTCTAAAGTGACGTTTTCGAATTAGTATCGGAGGCCTGGGCTCAGCTGTTAAACTGCCAAACTGAGATTTGAATCCGTGGCGGAAGTAAGTAGTTCTGCACAAAAGAGGGTTTTTAAAGACACTCTGTTGTTGTTTCTTATGTATTTACACACTCCTGCTGTCAAACTGTCGTAAAAATGCTATATCACATGAGTAGACGTGAGATATGGCTGTATATCGGCACACTGTGGTTACCTACGGCACGAGGCCTGTGATATTGCTTATTGATATTTATTCTGGTTCACGTAAGTAAGAAAATTGGGCAAAAAACTGCAAGTCATCCTCTGTCGATATTTTCAGACATGTTTACGAAGACGTGGTACTCTTATATTACGTTTTTTTTAGATTTTTCCTTTTTATTTTAGCCTTCAGCCAAAAAGTATTCTCATAGCTTCATCAAATTACAGTTAAACACTGATGTCACGTGGATTATTTTAACTGTGTCCTTACTACAGTTCCTTGCTGGGCCTTGAACGTGGTAGTTGTGTTTCAGGTTCAGGTCAGAAAGCTCTCGGATTTCTTAAAAAATTAAGTTTTGTTCTGAAGATGAACAAATATCTTGCAAGTTTGGAACGACATGAGAGTAATTAATGATAGAATATTCATTTTTGGGTGAACTATCCCTTTAGTTATTTAAGCACATGGGTGTGTTGTTTATTGGCGCTTTTCCACTACACAGTACCAGCTCACCTCGGCTCGACTCAGCTCTGTTTGGTTTTCCACTGTGTAAAAGTTGTACCTGTACCGGCTTCCAGGTACTTTTTTTCGTACCACCTCCGGCGAGGTTCCAAGCGAGCTGAGGCGATACAAAAATGTGACGTGAAAACACAGCAGACTGCTGATTGGTCAGAGAGAATCGTCACTATTCACTGCGTCATCATTGCACGCGCCAGCAATAGTATCCAGAATAACCCCGCCATTTTTAAAAAGTTTTGCCAGAGATTGCGTGACATATCCAATCCATTACATATTATGGCAACTCGGAAGAATACGCCGTGGTCAAACGAGGAGGTGCAGACAGCGGGTGTGTGTCGCATAGAAGATTACATCACGGCAGTTTCTTGCAGCGTCGCTATGACAACCAGGTACTATTGTGGAGGTACAGGCACAACTTTTACACAGTGGAAAACCAAACCGAGCCGAGGCGAGCTGGTACTGTGTAGTGGAAAAGCGCCATAAGTGTCCACACACTTCTGCTACCCTTCAGTTATATAATGTTGTACCTCACTCACTCACTGTTTGCCACTCTTCAGGTTCCCGGTGGAAGTCAATGTCCAATCAGGAGAAGCAGCCGTATTACGAAGAGCAGGCCAGATTGAGTCGGCAGCACCTGGAACGTTACCCAGACTACAAATACAAACCCCGGCCAAAGCGGACCTGTATCGTAGAGGGCAGACGACTGAGGGTCGGAGAGTACAAGGCCATGATGAAGAGTCGACGACAGGAGCAACGAGTTACTTACCCTCCAAGGTGATGCCCGCACTCAACAGGTCTTCATTTGTCAGAGGTGCATTTGAATGCAGCCATTAGGCTTGTAAAATAGCTAAAGTTTGCTTTAACATTTATCCCCACAGCCAATCAGAGCAGCAGCTACCATACCCTCCCAGTGAAGGACAGTATCCGACCACACCCGTGTCAATGGCCCCATTGTCCTTGCACCCGGCCCTCCTGGAGCACTACCTTCCCCGAGGTCTGGAGCCCCCGAAAGGTCAAAGCAGCGAGATGCGGGAGGCTGCCCGGCCCAGACAGCCCTACAGCGAAGGCGAGGAGAGTGACGCAGGCGAACGCAGTGAGGGTGAGCTAGTTGTCCTCACTGACTGAGACCGAACGAGAAAAGAATCAGAGGACAGAGGGTGGAAAATGTGATGGAGGTGGAGAAAATAATTGGGAGATTCAGCAATCCCTATCTACAACATGATGGTGTCCAATAAATGGTATAGGTCAGTGTTTTCCAGTTTGGTTGTGAGGATGTCCTGGTTTCAAATCTGCCAGATCACTCACATGCTTCTCTAGGGTTGGTTAGGCAGCAGCAGACGAGATAAACGAAGCACAGATCTTCATTTTTTCATCCAGGATAGGTCTTACATACCGACCACAGCTTGGAGTTTTTCCATCTACAATATTCATTGTGAGACTGCACATCTTGAGAGTTTTGAAGGCACTGTGAAGCTGGTGTGCAGAAATTGTTTTTACATCAAATGCACATATTATGAAGTAAATCTTAGCTGCGGATCTGAGAATCTGCTTTTCTAGAAGGGGTACAGATAAGTACAGTTGAAGTCAAACGTTTACATACACCTTTAATAAGCTGCAATTTTACCAAAATAAGAGGGATCATACAAAATGCATGTTTTTTATTTTATTAGAATTGACTTGAATAAGACATTTGCCATAAAAGATGTTTACATATAGTCCACAAATTTATAAAAATGACCCAGTTCAAAAGTTTACATACGCTTTATTCTTAATACTATGTTGTTACCTGAATGATCCTGAATGATTTTTGTTGAGTGATAGTTCATGAATCCCTTGTTTGTCCTGAACAGTTAAACTGCCCACTGTTCTTCTTTGGTTTTCTAGCATTTTTGTGTATTTGAACCCTTTACAACAATGACTATGATTTTGAGATCCATCTTGTCACACTGAGGGACTCATATGAAACTATTACAGAAGGAAAAACAATGCATTAAAAGCCAGGAGGTGAAAACTTTTGGAAAACCAGGGTAAATTTAACTTACTTTGTCTTCTGGGAAACATGTAGGTTATGTTCTGTAACTTCTGAAATGCAGTACTAAATAAAACAACTTCATTCTGTTCAAAAGTTGTTTTTTAACAGTATGATGCATTGTTTCCATCTGAAGCATGAGATAGTGTCATTGGAAAGGGTTCAAATACACAAAAAAAATTTCTTTGGAAAACCAAAGAATTTGTGGGACATGATGGATTTTTCTAAAGAACAGCGGGCAGTTTAACTGTTCGGGACAAACAAGGGACTCATGAACTATCACTCAACAAAAAAACAGCTGTGGATCATTCAGGTAACAAATTATTAAGAATCAAGCATATGTAAATAGTTGAATTTATAAAAATGACCCAGTTCAAAAGTCATCTTCTCTCGTGGACTATATGTAAACGTCTTTTATGTAAAATATTATTTAGGTCAGCACTAAATAAAAATAACATGCTTTTTCTATGATCCCACTTATTTTGGTAAAATCATTAACATTTGTTGTAAACTTTTGACTTCAACTATATATCCATTTTGGCTTATCTGTAAAAGTTTCACATTTGACATCATGTCAAATGATTGGCGATTATAGGAAGGAACCGTTTACCCAAAAATGAAAAAGAGATTAAGCCGAGTACAGAATGGAGAAAAAAAAAAAAAAGTTGTTGGATGAACTGTTTCTTTAAATAGTCAGTGCATGGAAAGCTCTGAATCATTTTGCCATCGAAAAAAAGCTAAAGCCTCTCTGTGTTATAATGCTTCTTGATGTCACCAGGGTTTTCCTGCAAAAGTTCCTGTTAAGACTGTGCCAAGGTACTTTCCAGAGCTCAAGGGCTGAGCGAAAAAAGAAAAAGAAAACAAGTGGACTTGGAAAAAAGGAAGGAACATTCCTGAACTCCTTGTCCAGTTTATTATATCAGATAATGGCGATTAGAGGCTGTTCTGTTACAGAAATTTAAGCAGCCTGCCCCTTTAAGGACAGTAAAGGACTGCAGGCTTTCTTCAGGTTGGTGGCGTCCTCTGCTGTTTGAATCTGGGTACTGCACTTAAAATATTCCCCCAGGTCAAAATCGTTTTTTGTTTAGTGCAGAATAATCACTTGAAATGCACTTTCCCATCTAATATATTTTTCTCAGACCCTCACGATTCATAATAGAACAGAGAGTAGAATTTTGCACTTGATGTACATATGCAAATGATTTCTACTATTCATTTTGTGAAAGGAGATGTGAATAATGGCCTTCTGTCAAATTGCTCCCATTTTTAAATTTTTGATTTACTTTTCTATTTTAGTGTGTGTGTGTGTGCATAGAGTGAGTTTGTGCTGAAGAAAATAACTGAGTTATCATTCCAGCAGTTCTTAAGACCGGGTCCATATTGTTGGGCTGCTAGTTGATTTACAGTTGAGCTGAAATGTAAACATTTTGTTAAAAAAAAAATTATAAACATTTATATTTTAAAGAAGAGATTTTAGAAGATAATTGCCAGTGGACTGTTATGATAAACCTAACATGTTAAAGATGACATGTATATAGCTGGATACAGAAATATACAGTTTGTATTTTATCTGTAGAACGAACCTGAGAGGGGGAGAAAAAAAAAAAAGATTCGCAATCTGGACAACTGTTGCTAAACCAGCTGTTGTAAAATATAGATATAGACTTTATTTTGTTTATAAAAGTGTATAATTTAAAGGTGTACATGTTTCTTTTTCTGTATGTTGCATTTTTCCAAGCAAGTTTTGTGGTTTGTTTTTTGAAGCATAAATAAAAATGTTATGTTTACTTTTGTGGGTCAGATTCATTATTATATTTTTGGTGTAATCGGTGTAGAACTGGATTTGGATTAGTGATGTGCTACTTATAAGACATGACCATACTAAGGGTTTAAAAGGATAGTTTACCCAAAAGTGAAAATTCTGTCAGTAATTTAAAGAGTCTTACCTCAGTCATTCATACAACTGAATCTCTAAAGAGAGACTACAGTTGAAGTCAAAAGTTTACATACACCTTGCAGAATCTGCAAAATGTTAATTTTACCTAAATAAGAGGGATCATACAAAATGCATGTTTTTTTTTTATTTAGTACTGACCTGAATAAGATATTTCACATTAAAGACAGAAATTTATAGTCCACAAGAGAAAATAATAGTTCAATTTATAAAAAATGACCCCGTTCAAAAGTTTACACACACTTGATTCTTAATACTGTGTTGTTACTTGAATGATCCACAGCTGTGTTTTTTTATTTAGTGATAACTGTTCATGAGTCCCTTGTTTGTCCTGAACAGTTTAGTTCTTCTTTAAAATCCTTCAGGTCCCACAAATTCTTCGATTTTATTTTTTTTTAAACATATTTAATTATATTTAATTTATTTGAACCCTTTCCAGCAATGATTATGCTTTTGAGATCCATCTTTTCACACTAAGGAACTCATATGCAACTATTACAGAAGGTTCAAACGCTCACTGATGCTTTAGAAGGTAACAATGCATTAAGAACCAGAGGGTAAAAACTCTTTTAACTTAAACACTGCAAAAATTGTTTTTCTTAATTAGATTTTTTTTTTGTCTTGTTTCTGACCAAAATATCTAGAAATTATTAAATCAAGAATTTTCTAGACAAGTAAAAATTATGGTCTTTTTTCAGGAAAAAAGTAGTCAAAAAAATATTTCAAACAGAAAACAAGAGTATTTTTCTTACCCCATTGGCAAATTATTTTGCTTGTTTCAAGCAAAAACACTTATTTTGAGAACAAGAAAATCCTAGAAATTTAAGAATTTTTAGATATTTTGGCTGAAAAGACGACAAAAAAAATCTAAGTAAGAAAAGCATTTTTTTTGCAGTGAAGACCAGGGTAAATTGACCTTATTTTGTCTTCTGGGAAACAAGTAATTATCTTCTGTAGCTTTTGAAAGGCAGTACTAAATTAAAAACAATTTTATTTTAGGCACAATAAGAAAAAATGTACACATCTTCATTCGTTTCAAAAGTTTTCACCCCTGACTCCTAATGTATCGTGTTTCCTTCTGTAATAGTTGCATATGAGTCCCTCAGTTGCCCTCAGTGTGAAAAGATGGATCTCAAAATCATAGTCATTGCTGGAAAGAGTTCAAATACACAAAAATGCTGAAAAACCAATTTGTATGTTACAGTTTAACGGTTTAGGACCAACAAAAATTCTCTTGTGGACTATGTAAACGTCTTTTATGTGAAATATCTCATTCAGGTCAGTACTAAAAAAAAAAAGAAAAAAAAAAAAGCATTTTCTATATCCTTGTTATTTTACTAAAATAATTGACATTTTGCAGATTCTGCAAGGTGTATGTAAACTTTTGACTTCAACTGTAGTTCCTGCGCATTAGCATTGAGGATGTTGTCGTGCATGTGTGTAACGGCATTGTGCTTGTTTGATTCAGGATATCCTCAATAGTAGTCTTCCTGTGCTTACCGGGACAGAATGCAGGTCACCGTCCACAGGAGACAGGCAAAAGTTCAATGAGGAAACCTAAGTGTTTGACCGGGAGTGACACGCGAGGCCATTTTGATACACGCATTTATGTATATTCCACATGTATTATTCTAGCATATCAAAGGGAAAAAAGACATCCGCAGACGATAAGATTCAACTCTGACATTTTAATGGAAAATTTGAATAATTATTAAATTATTCTCCCCACAGTTGAATAGAAGCGAAAACATTGTACAGTATTTTTTCACAATATTTCACAGTATTTACAGACTCCTTATCAGTGCCGAAAGCCTCACTGCGTTATACTAGCGCCCCCTGCTGGTCTCCAGCAAACACACACTTCACACACACTTGGTTCCATTGCCAACCTAACAACCCAGTACACTCCCAGTTCAGTTAAATATACAAAACAAGTAGAAATATTAAAGATATAAGGATAAATGAAACATTATCTGTACATTTCGTCAGTACATTCACAAAAGAACCGATCTCAAATAAAGCGCACGCTGTGAAGCCGACTTGTTTGGTGTGTTTTCAAGTTCAACATAAGGTAAGCGAAACAAAAATCCCAACACAGATGCTTCCTGTAAACATCCCTTTTGGGAGCAAAGGGATATTTACAAGGTCAAGTAATAGAGATTATAACTAAAATATTTACAGTGGCGGTGGTGCTATGAAATGTCTAGGATGTTCAAATCTACTCCACCGTTAATCTCCATTCCGAAGGGAATAAAACAGTTGAAGCCTGATATTAAAGTGGAAAAATATAATCTCAGTTCAACAAAATTAAACTTTCCAGGAAACGGCAATGGTGCTTGTAAACATTTGCCCCCTTCACATTAGAAATGTCCTTCATATCATAAAGAAAACTGCTAAGCAACTAATATCTTACAAGCAAAAGTGGTTTTCTTTTGGTAGACACATACATATGTACAGCTCCACACATTTCTTGCAATTGCACTCCTGTTCAAATTCACAACATTCTTCATGCATGTTTGGAATATGCAACCTATAGAAATATTTTTCACTTTTTTGCACTTTTTCAGTCATAATGGATCATAAATAGACAAAGATGTAAAAATGCATCAGCTGACCTCGAAAGTTGAATCTTACGAAAACTGTCTTGAGCATATCCGGGCCATATTTTACCACAAAATCAAAAGAAAGAAATATGATGACATATTATGAGTAGAGAATGTGAAGCAAATTTTAAGGACCTTCTTTATATGACAATTTATACCAGCAGGTTACTGTAATTTTATAAATGTTGCCTTTTCATTATTGTAATGCACATAAAAGACTAATTCAATTGTACAGCACATTAATGAAAAAAATTCCATAATTTTTTGTGTCCAATAAGTGGTATTTTTTTTATTAAAAGCAGCATAAATTAAATTAAAAATGCTGTTAATTTTTTTTATTTATATTATTATTTTTATTACAGCAATGGGAACGCATTTGAATTTTCTGTATGCAAATTATAATTTATGCTTACAGAAAACAAAAAAACTTTATTTACATTACAGCAATGAAAATGCATGCACATTTTCTGCATGCAAAAAATTTTTTATTAGTATTTTTATTTCAATTTATGCTGATTTTAATGAAAAAAAAAGTAAATATAGCATTGGGAATGCACTTTCTGCATGCAAAATATTTCTATATTTCTTATTCGTATTTTTAATTTATGCTGATTTTAATTTTAAAAAAGACAGTTTACAAAAAGTTATATATATATATATATATATAACTTTTTGTAAACTGTCTTTATATATATATTCTGTCTTTTTAAAATAAAATCAGCGTAAATTCAAAAATATATATATTTATATAAAAAATGTATTATTTATATACTGTCTATATTTATTTATTACATTACAGTAATGGGAATGCATTTGCATTTTATGTATGCAAAACATTATTAGCATTTTTGTTTTAATTTATGGTGATTTTAATTTTAACAGTAATTAAATATAGCACTGGGAATGTATTAGCATTTCTATACATGCTGATTTCTATATTTCTTATTCGTATTTTTAATTTAATTTATGCCGATTTTAATAAAAAAAAATATATATATATATAAAATTAAATTAAATTCAGCATAAATTAAGTTAAAGATACGAATAAGAAATACAGAAATATTTTGTATATCAGTATTATGCATATAGAAAATGCAAATGCATTTCCATTGCTGTAATGTAAAAAATAATAATAATAATAATAATAATATATATATATATTATTTCTTATTTTGACTTTTAATTCTAGGGTGAAATTTGACTTGGAAAGGTTTTTTCAAGATACCCCATAAACTGCAAATCAAGTTTGAGATCTAAGCAGTGAGAAGTGGACAAAACCAGAACAAAGTACATTAGCACGGAGCTATCAGGCAGTTCCAACTCATTAGAGAAACATTGGCTACAAAATTATTCATGGTTCTGTTGAAGGGCCTCTTGCTTTCAGTCGTCGCCCGTGGCTCAGAGCGTTTCATTATTAACCTGCTCCTGACACAGAGCCAGAGGACACCTCAGAGATGTCACTGTGACCCCACTGCTCAAACACGACTTCTAGCTTCAGTTTCAAGACGTTCTGAAAATGACTGCTGTACTAATTGATCAGGGACTGATCTGGTCGGTCAGTAAAAGGACACTTGGGTTTCAAGAAGCTGCCAGACAGACAGTGATTCCAGTTATACAGATACAGTACTGACTTAAACTGGATGAATCTCACGAAAACATGTTCAGGTCATATTTTACCACCACAAAATTGAAAGGGGAACATCTTGCAGTGTGACATTTTAATGACAGGTTAGTTAATTTTTTTTAATGCCTCCACTTTTTTTTTTATAATTTATATTTTTCCCAATTTCCACTGGATTTTTGCATTTTTGGCTTCTGAATTATCCTGAAAATGTTTTAATGCAGTCATAAAACTAAGTTTAGCAAAATACACTACCAGTCAAAAGATTTTGAATGTTTGTTAAAGAAGTCTCTTTTGCTCACCAAGCCTGCATTTACTTGACCCAAAGTACAGCACAAACAGTAAAATGTTTATACTATTTAATGTAAGTGTTTTCTATTTGAATACATTTTAAAATGTAATTTATTCCTGTGATTTCAAAGCTAAATTTGTCAGTGTTACATGATCCTTCAGAAATCATTCTAATATGCAAATTTGCTGTTCAAGAAACATTTATTATTATTATATAATATTAATAATATTATTAATATTATTCAATATTTATTCAATATCAATATTTAAAACAGTTGAGAATTTTTTTTTAGGATTCTTTGACGAACAGAAAAATCTAAAGATCAGCATTTATCAAAAATAAGAAACTTTTGTAACATTATATTTTTGTAATTTATATTTTATTCAGCAAGGATGCTTTACATTGATCAAAAGTGATCAAAAGATTTCTAATTCAGATAAATGCTGTTCTTCTAACTTTAAACATAATAATAATAGTAATAATAATAAATGTTTTTTGGGCAGCAAATCAAAATATTAGAATGATTTCTGAAGGATCATGTGATACTGAAGACTGGAGTAACGATGCTAAAAATCCAGCTTTGAAATCACAGGAATAAATTACATTTTAAAACATACTCAAATAGAAAACAGTTATTTTAAATATTAAAATATTTTAAGATTTTACTGTCTTGCTGTACTGTGGCTTGGTGAAAGAGACTCTTACCGTTCAAAAACTTTTGACTGGTAGCGTACATATATTTTTTCTTTTAGGGAATATGGCCTGACATGTTCTTGACAGATTTCCACAAATATCTCTAAATTTACAGTACAATATTCCAGCTGGAGTGACTAAAATGGTGCAATGCGATATGCATAACAAAACAAACTTGTGCTTTAAGCTTTAGCAAGTTTCTACTGAAATGTTTAACTCAGACAAAAATGGACATGGTTTTAAGGCAAAAGCACTAATATACGCGACAAAGAAATAAAATACCATTTAAATAAAGCAAAAGATTGGCAAATCTTTCAATCATCTATCTTTATCATTTCAGACGAGCAGTGGAAAGTAGATGAAGTTCAAAATTTGGAGACTTTCACAAAGACCAGACAGTCTAACACTTTCTCTAGTGAGATGGCAATTACATCCCTAAATCCGCAATTAATATGCTGAACTTAAATAATCTTGTCCTTATCGCTCTAGGACACGGAGTCCTCACAGATGGTGACCCGAATCAAACTACACAGCACTGTTACATAAAAATTGCCCCCTTTTCCAGTTTTGGACAACCGTTAGATTGACGTTAAAGGGGGAATGAGCTTAGTGATCATTGAGCAGATAATGACTTCCAAATCTCAGTTTGAGCTCTGCCAGGTGATGCAAACGCATTTAGGACAGGGAGCGAGAGAAGGAGGGGGAAGTGGGCGGCAGGTGGTAATATTCCACAGCTGTGATGAGTGGAAAATTCAACAGAACTCCTCACAACCATAAAAGCTAAATAGCTGGAAATGAAGACGCTGAGGGGTCTCGCAGCCCTGACTTCTTGGGAATGTCTGGAGTGAGGTCAGACTGACTTCAATGGTTACTTGGTTACTTGCCTTTTAGCTGACGCTGTTCGTTCAAAGTGACTAATTGCAGGGTTTAACTAATTTGCTCAAGTGCGTAACAGTGCAGGATTTTGACCTTGAACTAGTCACCCCTGTTTGGCTCTAAACCGGAAACAAATTTATTCTCATCATTACTGCACAGTGAGATAAATCTGAAAGCATTAGTATGGGACTGGTCTTGGAGCATTTGGTGGGCCACATCCGTTTGACAAAAGCATTATGAATCCACAGGCTGAGGTGGTTTGTGTAAGTCAACGCCCGCAGTATCAACACATCCCCTTGCTAAACATCACTACAGGCCTCCTTCACAGCAAATTCTGCATAAGTTTGCTACCGCAAAACCATAACAAAGTCCCAAAGCAAAGTCGGCTCCGAGAGCGGAAGGACTACTTTGGTGCAAAACAAGTGCCCGATAATAATTAATAAATAAATTGTAATTAAAACATTAAAACACACTCATTTCATTGGAAACTTTATCAACTGGAAGTTGAGTCCCAAAGAGAAACTTGGGTGTTTGAAAAAGGAATCAAGAATTTGTGGAACTAGAACTTGGCTTACAAGATGTCAAGTAATCATTAGAGGTCCCAGTGCTCACCCCTGTTGTACCCCATTACCCTCCCCCTGACTGAAAGGCTTCTGATTTTATGGTCAAAGATGAGGTCAACAGATACCAGCACCGTCCTCTCGATCTTGACATCTCATTTGGGAATCTCCAGGGCCATTACAGCAGGTTTGGTCTTGAAGTACTGATTGAAACGTAGCACGGCGTACCTAGGAAAAGAGCGTGACATAATCAGAGTTATTAATATTGTCAGAATTTTTTATATTAGAATTTAATATTAGGGACATTTTTGTTTTTATTTGGTTAAAATAGTTTTTATTTGTTTTTAAAGTCGTCTCTTATGCTCATCGAAGTTTCATTTAAGTTTCATCAAAAAAATAATATTATGAATTTTTTTATTTTTATGTTCAGTGTTATTTTTTGTTTTCTTTCTTTGAAAGAAATTAATACTTTATTCAGCAAGGATGTATTAAATTTATTTAAAAAAGTGATGGTAAAGAATTATATTGTTCGAAAGGTTTCTAGTTTGAATAAAATGCTGTTCTTTTTAACTTTTTTTATTTAAAGAATCCTGATAAGTGTCAGGTTTCAAAAAAATATTAGATGCTTTCCAAGCATATTAGAATATTATTAATATTACAAGCATTTTATTAATATTAGAATAATTTCTGAAGAATCACGTAATACTAAAGTCTGGATTAATGGTGCTGAAAATTCATCTTTGCATCACAAAAATAAATTATATAGCACTATTCTGAAAGTATAATATACATTACAAATACTTTTATTAGTAAAAACAAGAATAACTACAAATAATTTTTAAAACTACACAAAAAAATACATTTTAAATAATTTGTTGCTTCTGTGTTGAATTTTATTTATCATTTTGAAATATCAAATATTAGACAACATTTTAAAAAGACATGAGCATTTTGTCCAATAAGGTGGCATTCTGCCTTAAGACATGGTTAATTGTTGATTGTGAAAGACATAAAAGTTTAGATAAATTTGCATATATATTTTTAACCTTTTCCTATATGCGACAAAGCTGATTTTGACAATTATAGCTGTTATCTAAAAAATGATCATGTGTTTTTTATTTATTTATAGATTATGTTTTATCTGTTATGTTTGTAGCACTATACTGAAAGTATAATATAAATTACAAATTTGTTGCTTCTGTTTTGAATTGTATTTATCATTATGAAATATATCAAATATTAGACATTTTAAAAAGACAATGACAAGCATTTTGTCCATTAAGGTGGCAATTTCGCCTTAAAACATGGTTAATTGTTGACTGTGAAAGATATAAAAGTTTAAATAAATGTATTTTTTTTAAAACCTTTTCCTATATGCGACAAGGTTGATTTTGACAATTATGGCTAGGGTTATAGGTTAATTATAACCAATAATTATAGGTTATGTCTGTATTATGTTATATCTATTATGTCTGTAGCACTATACTGAAAGTATAATATAAAATTACAATTTTTTTATTACATTCAATACATTTTAAATAATTTGTGGCTCCTATGCTGAAATTAAATATCATTATGAAATAAATATTAGATAACATTTAAATTTGGTCCATTATGATGGCATTTTGCATTAAGACCTGATTAATTGTTGACTGTGAAAGACACAAAAGTTTAAATAAATGTGTATATATATATATATAGTTGATTGTTTTTAAAGAGGCTGTAGGATCCCTCCTGATCTCATTTGCGCAGGCAGTGATTTGTTGTTAAAAAGGTGCCGCCCGAGTGGAACCACGACCTGTTGCTTGGAAACTGGCGACGTAGGAAGTTCACAGAATACACTACTTGAGCCAATTTATTAAAAATGAGCCACGATTCCTACAAAAATATCCTCAGCCTACGGATGACATAACTCACCCCCTCCAAAAAAAAACCTGAGTAAAGTTTTATTGTGCTACCGATACACAACACCGAAGATTTCAAATGCGGTTTAGGTCGAGTGCCAAAGACACAGAGGGTGGCAGGCTGTAACTCACTTGTTGCAGTCAAATCTACTTTTCAGCTCTTGAAAACAAACACCACTGACTGTTTCTTCGGGCAATAGAAATAACAGTCCGCACCCATTCATTTCACAGCATGCAGGAGAGCTTCATATAAGGCCTTCACCTCCAACTGAGGCTTTCATTTACAGATTCAGGTCTGATGTGTGAAGTGATGAGGTGCAAAAACAATAGACACGGTTTTGAGACTTTGTTTTAGCCATGAACCCAAAAGATCTCGGCTTCATTGCAGGTGTCATGTGATTCTGTCTGGGGAATGGTTAGGTATTAACTTTGGTTCGAAGCAGTTTCTACTTTAAGAACCACTTGGAAACTGAACTTAAGCCAAATTATATTTTGACCGCACATAAAATTGTATAGCACATTTGTGAAACAGATTTATACTATTTTAACTATATTTATGCTGATTTTAATTAAAAAAAATGATATACATATATATTTTTGACTGCATATAAAATTGTATAGCACATTTGTGAAACAGATTTACAATATTTGTAACTATATTTATGGTGACTTTAATAAAAAAAAAAAAATGAAATAAAAATAATTTGAAATATATACACTACCAGTCATAAGTCTCTTCTGCTCAGCAAGCCTGAATTTATTTCATCTAAATTACAGCAGAAACAGTAAAATTGTGTTATATTTAAAACATTTTTTACATTTTATTTATTCCTGTGATTTCAAAGCTGAATTTGTAACATTATTACTCTAGTCGCATGATCCTTCAGAAATCATTCTAATATTCTGATTTGTTGTTTTAAAAAAAACATTTATTATTATTATGTTTAAAACAGCTGAATAGAATTTTTTTCAGGTTTCTTTGATTATTGGAAAGTTCAGAAAACAGCATTTATCTGAAATAGAAATCTTTTGTAACAAACGTCATCATTTTTAATCAATTTAAAGCATCCTTGCTAAATAAATTATAATTTATCATTTCTTTTAAAAAAAATGTTACAAAAGCTTTTTTTTTGATAAATGCTGATCTTTGGATCTTTCTATAAATCTTTCTATAAAGAAAGAACTCTATTGTTATAAATATTGATAATAATAATAAAAATGTCTCTTGAACAGCAAACCAGCATATTAGAATAATTTCTGAAGGATCACGTGACACTGAAGACTGGAGTAATGATGCTGACAATTTAGCTTTGATCACAGGAATAAATTACATTTTAGAATATATTAAAATAGACAGCAGTTATTTTAAATAGTAAAAATATTTTACAATATTACTGCTGCTTTTGATGTATTTTGAATCAAACAAATGCAGGCTTGGTGATCAAAAGAGAATTCTTTAAAAACATTAAAAAAAATCTAAAACTTTTGACTAGAAGTGTATATATTTTAAAATATTTTTTCCCAGTGTAAAATTGTATATTAGCTTACAAAAGTATATTCTGAAACTAACTGGCTTCATTACTGGCTGCATTAGTTGTCACCACTTCCATATCAGTTATACACTCTTTATCTGTCATTAATACCATTTCTCTTAACACAGTCAGAGCTGATAATGATCTTTATGCCTGTAAAGAAAACCTCCCACATCACAGAGATGAAAGGTTTGCCGAGTTGGGTATGCCGCTTACCCAAGGAAGTCAAAGTCGATGGAGGAGTACTTGGCTTGGATCAGGGCCCAGAAACCCCAGAAGAAATGTGAGGCCTGCCAAAGTGGAAGAACAAGAACTTTAGGCCAAAGCCTTCCAGCTCATTGCATACACAGATGTATCACTGACACCAATCAACATGCAAAAAGCTTGTTATCCAATTCACTGGAATAAACAACCATAAACCAACTTTACAAATGCAGCATTATCAAAACATTTGCTCATCTTTGATCTTCTGCACACTCACCAGAGCGAATTTGTTGACCTGTACGTAGAGCGTCTCCAGTTCACGCTGGCTCACCTCCTCACCTTTCTTGGTAAAGAGCTTGTAGGCCTGCAGGTAAGTGTGCAACCAGTCCAACTGCATCTCCCGACTGGGGTAAAGGTTATAGTCTGGTTCACTCATGCCTGATAAACACACACACACACACACACACACACACACATACACATAAAATGAGGTTAATGCAAAACAAATCCCAGAGGATTATTTTTATGAATGATATTTTAATCCTGCTCACCTGCAAATTCATTAAAATGATTTCCAATGTCAAATGCTTGGTAGTTGTAACTTGAGTATTCATAATCAATGCACCGAACATGACCTGAAAAAAGCAAGAGAGGTTGATTTGTAGCAAATAAGACAAAACATTACTTTAGTGGTTTTTTTTTTTTAAACAAAATACCCAAATTTAATGCCTTCGTTGAAAAGTGTTAGAGATAGTTCACCCAAAAATGAAAATTCTGTCATTAATTTCTCACCCTCATGTCGTTCCAAACCGGTAAGACCTTCATTCATCTATAGAACACAAATTAAGATATTTTTGATGAAATCTGACAGCTCTCTGACCCTCCATAGACAGCAATGCAACTACCACATTTAAGGTACAGAAGCGTAGTAAGGACATTGTTAAAATAGTCCAGTGCACAAAAAGTTTTCTCATAGCTTCATAAAATTATGGTTGAACCACTGATATCAGTCACATGGACTATTTTAACAACATTTCTGTGCCTTGACCGTGATAAGACCCTTTCTGTCAATGCAGGGTCAGAAAGCTCTCGGATTTCATCAAAAATACCTTCATTTGTGTTCTGAAGATGAACTAAGGTCTTACAGGTTTGGAACGACATGAAGGTGAGTAAATAATGACAGAATTAACTTAAAACATTGGCTCTATGGTGCTGTCAATATTTCTTTGTTTGAGCAGCCCAACATGTCAACTTCTGGCTCAAACAAATGCAGGAGCTCATGTTTGCCTAAACAATAAAACACAGGAGGCAGCACGGAAAAAGCGGCAGTAGTGTTTGAGCATACTGAAGCTTTTAAAACAACAGAAAAAGACTTTCACAATGCATTTAACTTGTGTACTATGACACACACTAATGTTCATGTCTTTATTTCTTCAGTTGAAAAGAAAATAAGATTTTTAAGGAAAACATTCCAGGAATTTTCTCCATATAGTAGACTTCAATGGTTGCAAACATGTTGAAGGTGCAAATTGCAGTTTAAATGCAGCTTCAAAGGGCTCTACACGATCCCAGCCGAGGAATAAAGGTCTTGTCTAGCAAAATCTGCCATTTTCTTAAAAAAAAAAGAAACATTTTATATACTTTTTAACCACAAATGCTCCTCTTGCACTAGCTCGACTTCACACATTACATTACAATGTGACTACATAATGCGGAAGTCAAGCTAGTGGTTAAAAAGTACATAAATTGTTACTTTTTTTAGACAATGGCCAATCGTTTCGCTAAATAAGACACTTATTCGTCGACTGGGATCGTGTAGAGCCTTTTGAAGGTGCACTCAAACTGCAATTTGGACCTTCAACCCGTTGGCTCCTATGGGGGTGAGTAAATCATCAGGAAATTTGAATTCAGGAGTGAACTAATCCTTTCATGGTGTACACCTTATAGGAGAAGTTCACTTCCAGAACAAAAATTGACTGATAATTTACTCACCTTTCTAGATGTTCATGTCTTTCTTTCTTTAGTAATAAAGAAATTGATTTTTGAAGATAACATTTCAGGATTTTTCTCCATATAGTGGACTTCTATGGTGCCCACGAATTTGAACTTCCAAAATGCAGTTAAACTGCAGCTTCAAAGGACTCTAAAGGGTCTTATCTTGCAAAACGATCAGTTATTTTCTAAAAAAAAAAAAAAAAGACAATATACTTTTTAACCTCGAATGCTCGTCTTGTCTAGCTCTGCATGTACTCTGTGGACTCCGGTTCAATACAGTTAGTGTAGGTTGAAAAACTCAAAACCATCTAATTTTCTCCTCCAACTTCAAAATAGTCCTACATCACTGTTTTAAAGGGCGTTTGATCTTCTTTGCGCATTCACTTTGTAAACACTTGGTCGGTGCTTCTTTTTTTAGAAAGCATTTAAACTGCATTTTGTAAGTTCAAACTCATGGTCACCATAGAAGTCCATAATATGGAGAGAAATCCTGAAATGTTTTCCTCAAAAAACACTGAAGAAAGAAAGACATTAACATTTTGGATGACAAGGGGGTGAGTACATTATCTGTACATTTCTGGAAGTGAACTTCTCCTTTAAGCAAAACCTACCTTCCTTTGCATTGTGAATGATGTTCTTGCAGAGCAGGTCGTTGTGACAGAGCACTACAGGAGAGCCCATCTGCGACAGGTGCTCCTTCATCCACATAATTTCCTGTTCTAGCACTTCCTGACTGGGCACTTCCTGCTGAATTCTGATTCAGAGAACACAGAACCAGATCAGTGATTCAAGCACATGACAAAGAGAGTCACAAGTGTTTGACCACTTTGTAAAATAATTGCACACCTTTCCTAAACATGGCACAGGGTTTGAGGTATAATGTGCGGCAGTAGATCAAACAGTGCAGGATGAGTTAGGCATACAAGTTCAATACACAGAGTTAGAAGTTTGTTCAGAGCATTAACCTCAGGTTTGAGTAATATAAATTGCCTTCGCAAACATAATTAAATAGATGTGGCCGGCCACCTCACATCTCATCAGCTGAAATTCTCTTTTAAATAAACTTTTTCATTAAATTATTAAAATAATTAATACACATTAAATCAGTTTGGTAAGACAAGCTGAAGCCCATTAGGTAACATTAACAAACACAACCATGATGAAATTAACATGAAGGTTAATAAAAGCTTTTTCCATCATCAGTTCACATACTTAAAGATAACAAAAGGAACCTTATTGTGAAGAGTTATCTACTAAATGCTTCATCAGCCTTTTAACATAACAAAGGATGGATTAACAAAAGAGAAGTTAAGACAGTGATAATGTCGGCCAGTTCAACCAATGAGAAAGCCTGTCTCAGTGACCACTCTCCCCTTGTAATGGGCTTAAGGAGCTATTTCTAGAATCTTCTTTTGCTCTGCAGCGGCTCACTCAAAATTTGGCAGCAATGTTTTTTTTTTTGTAAAAGTTTATGACCTGTATAAAGTATAAGCAAACTACAGCATGAAATCGCCCTATTAGACTTTGGGCAGGAACATAATCTCCATCAAAGGAACGCTTATGAAACTAATGCTCTAATGACTGATGACGCAAATGACTTTGCATGTGCATTATCTCTCGATAAACGTCAGGATGCAAACAGCCACAAGCTTTTAAGAGCAAGCATCTTTTTAAGGAAGACAGTGGAGATGGTTATGTGACATAACAGCTCTGTGTGAGATTAGACGGGCGGATGCAATCTGTGTACCGTAAAACACCTGTCTGAGCAAAATCAAAAACGGCTTGAATTGGGTCTCATCCAATCAGATTCTGAGCTGTGAACTATTTGAGATCATTTAAGATTTAAGATTTACTCTGAGGGTTACCTGGCATTAGAGGCTTGGTCTGTGAACTCAGTGGCCACCAGTGAGAAGTACTTGCGCATTTTGATCCACAGGTTGGGTTTGGGGATGCAGCCGTTGTGTGCGTGGATGGCGTGAATGCGGGCCATTTCACGGGCGATCAGCCTGCCAATAATAACAAAGGAAGACGTTGGTCAGTTTAATTTCAGCTTAAACACAATGCCTGGAAAAAGCTGTTTGTGTGGAAAAATGGATATTAGCCCAGGGTCACCGCTGTAGATTTGGATACGGTTCACAGTGTGCCTGGAAGGAGATTACGTGACCCTCATGACGGGAATGAACACGTCTGAGTGCACATGAACTTCAATCCAAATTTGCAGTTAGCTTAGACTATATGAAGAATGTTTCTCAAATAATTTTTCAATGTGTTCATTTAAGGATTAGTTCACTCCTGAAGTAAAATTTCCTGATCTTTACTCACCCATATGTCATCCAAGATGTTCATGTCTTTCTTTCTTCAATCAAAAAGAAACTAAGGTTTTTGAGGAAAACTTTCTAGGATTTTTCTCCATATAGTGGACGTCAGCGGATCAACGGGTTGAAGGTCCAAATTGCACTTTCAATGCAGCTTCAAAGGGCTCTACATGATCCCAGCTGAGGAACAAGGGTCTTATCTAATCTATATAGTACTTAATCACAAAAGCTTCTCTTTCTCTAGCTCCACTTCACGCATTAAGTAGCGGAAGTACCAATCTAGTGTTCACATAATTTACGTGCAAACAAAGTCAAATGCCTTTTAAAAAAAGATCAAGTTAAAACAAAGATGTTTTTCACCCTATTTGAACCAAACTACACAGACAAAGAACTAACCGCATGTGACCTTTCCAATATGATTACGTAATGTGTGAAGTCGTAGACACAGAGCTAGTGCAAGATGAGCATTTGTGGTGAAAAAGTATATACATATATATATATATATATATCCAGGAATCCAGGAATGTTTTCCTCAAAAACCTTAATTTCTTTTTGACTGAAGAAAGAAAGACATGAACATCTTGGATGTAAATCAGAAATGTTTCATTCAGGAGTGAACTAATCTGATCACAAGTGGAAACAATTTACTGTTACAAAAGATTTCTAATAAAAAATATATTATTCATCAAAAAAACCTGAAAAAAAAAAGGTATCATGGTTTCCACAAAAATATTTTCACAACTGATAATGAAAAGAAATGTTTCATGAGCAGCAAATCAGTTCTGAAGGATCATGTGACTCTGAAGACTGGAGTACTGATGCTGAAAATTCAGTTTTGCGTCACAGAAATATATTACATTTTAAAATATATTCACACAGAAAATAGTTACTTTAAATTGTAATATTTCATATCATCACTGTTTGTACTATTTTTTAATCAAATAATTGGTATGCAAAAGAGGCTTATTTTAAAAACATTTTAAAAATCTTAAAGATCGGAATGGTAGTGTAAACTGATCATTTGCAGTATTGAAGGATGAAAAATCTTTTTTTTCTTAATTTTAACTCATTGCAATGCATTCTGGGATTCTCTTATTAAAGGATAATATCTTTGATTTTGGACAAAAGAGGTATAATTATGTAATTAGTATCCACCTTTTTCTTCTCGCAAGAGTGGGTGCAGCCATTTATATATATTTTTTGGGTCTGGCTTCTGGTCTCATCCGCATCCAGCTGTACAAAACAGCTAGTTTTGCTACTTGAGTTTGCAAATTGGCGTGTCTTACCATATTATTTAAATATACACTGCCCTCCAAAAATTTGGAAGCGCCCTAGAAAAGTGGGGTTTTGGACAATATTGGCATGAATTCTTTTTAATTTGTGATAATTTTGCACTGATAAGGGACAACACAAACTACAAAAACGTTTTATTACATAAACAGTTTATAGATAGAAAATAATGAAATTTTCGACTCATCAAAATATCCACCATTAGCAGCTATTACAGCTAAGCATAATCTGGCCACCCAAGCTGTCAGTTTATTAAACATTGACTTGATATATTACTCCAAGTCTCCTGAAGGATTGCCCGAAGAAGATTCACACTATGTTGATATCGTACAAAACCACACTTTGCCAGGGGTGTTTCCAAACTTTTGGAGGGCAGTGCATTATGCGCACACTGGTTTGTAGTGCAAACAGTTTTGTCGTTTACTGCACGTTGTTATTCTTCTCGTTATTTCCCTACAGCGGATAATGAACCGGAAGTCTCACCCATAGGCTTACTTCTGCGTTAAAGAAAAAAGTGGACGACTACAAAAATGTAAGCAGTGTAAGGTTTTGGAACAGAGCTAAGGTCAGTTTTAATGGCGTCCTTAATATAGTCACAAAGGCCAAAATAGACACTGCACTTCAAGATAAAACCAGAGTGAAGCACTCTATGTTCTAACCCAAATGCCGAAGTCAAAAGTCCAAATAAATGTGTTATTTTTAGAACGAACACCCATTTGGATCCTTCTATTTTGTGCCTTGTGCTGAAAGGACCCACCTGAGTAACACGGGGTCCCTGACGTCTTGAGTATCCAGAGCGCGTCCTTCCATGAACTCGTAGCAGATCCCATTCTGGAAGGTGCAGTACAGTCGGGGCGCGCAACCGTTGGCGTGCAGAACCTGGAAGCTCCTCAGTTCGTTGTCTCGGTCCACGATCAGCTCCGTCTTGTTGCCGTACACCCTCACCAGCACCACATCCTCAAGGCAGTCCTCCACATAACACCCCACCAGTTTGTTAGTTGTGCCATCTGTGAAAAACTGAAGGGACAAAAACATATGGATTTCAATCACGGCTACATAAAAAAAAAGTTGCATATTACATCACTTTATCACTAATGGATCCTCTGCAGTGAATGGGTGCAGTCAGAATGAGTGTCTAAAAAGATCACAATAATCCACAAGTAGTTCACAGATCTCCAGTTAATCAATTATATTAATTAATGTCTTGTGAAGCAAAAAGCTGCATGTTTGTAAAAAACAAATCCATTATTAAAATGTTTTTATCTTTAAACCATAGCAGACCTCTGTCTAAAATATTGCTTTCTTTAGTGAAAAAGTTGTCTGAAATATGTACAGATCAAGCAACGTTTACAAGTGAAAACAGTTCTAAACAAATATGTCAACAGATTGATGTGAGAGGACAATAGGGATGAACTTTTCCACTGGAAAACTGGATTTGACATTTTAAAGTTAAAATGCCTTAATAAATTTGCCTTTTTACAAACACACGGCATTTCACTTTACAAGATGTTAAAGGAGAGGTTCACTTCCAGAATAAAAATTTACAGATAAATGTACTCATCCCGTGTCATCCAAGATGTTCATGTCTTTTTCTTCAGTCGTAAAGAAATTATGTTTTTTGAGAAAACATTAAGATTTTTCTTAATAGAGCGGACTTTTATGGTGCCCCGAGTTAAACGCGGCTTCAAAAAATCCCAAATGTAGGTCTTATCTAGCAAAATTATAAATATATTTTTTAAATTCCAAAATATATACTTTTTAACCCCAAACGCTTGTCTTGTTCTGCCTGAACTCAGGTTCAAGATGTCGAAAAACTCCCATCTTATTTTCTCCCTCAACTTTAAAAATCATCCTACATCGCTGCAAAAGTACCGGCCCAGCGTTTGCAAAGTGAAGAAGATCAAACACCCTTAACAGCAAAGGTAAAACGGTGATGTAGGGCGATTTTGAAGTTGAAGTCGAAAAAAAGATGGGAGTTTTTCGACATACACAGTCTTGAACCGTAAAAAGCAGAGTTCAGGCAGAGCAAGACAAGACGAGCATTTGAGGTTAAAAAGTATATAAATTGTGATTTTTCAAAAATAATAATAACCCATCGTTTCGCTAGATAAGACACTTCTTCCTTAGCTGGGATCATTTACAACTGCATTTGGGATCGTTTGAAGCCGCATTTAAACTGCATTTTGGAAGTTCAAACTTGTGGCACCATAGAAGTCCACTATATGGAGAAAAATCCTGAAATATTTTCCTCAAAAAACATGATTTCTTTACGACTGAAGAATGAAAGACATGAACACTAGATGACAAGGGGGTGAGTAAATTATCTGTAAATCTTTGTTCCGCAAGTGAACGTCTCCTTTAATTAATAGACGTGATGGAGTTGTGTGGATTACTTGTGTGGATTGTGATTTTTTATCAGCCGTTTAGACTGACGGCACCCATTTACTGCAAAGGATCCATTGGTGAGATGATGTAATGCCAAATCTCTCCAAATCTGATCCAATGAAGAAACAAAGTCTTCTACATCTTGGATAGACCAAGGGTGAGTAAATTGTCAGCAAATTTTAATTTTTGGGTCAACTAAAAAAGCCATCACAATAGTGCATATGATAAACTGGCAGGACTTAAAATGCTTTGTGCTTGTAGCAATGCATCCCACAATTCACTGCACTGGCTATGCCACCCACCAATGCATTTCTGGGATTCCTGAAATGACTAATGTACAAACAGCATGAGTGGTCAACATACAGAGGATGAATTCAACTCGGAGCAGGTGGCGTTTAACAGTTTTGTCAACAGGTTACACACTAATGAGTCTCAGAAGTAAATGGGATCAAGATAGACTGCTGACAGCAAATATTTCATAACTACATGAACAAATGCAAGACAGTTTGAGTCTTAAAATCTGATTGAATGGTCTTTACAGTTGAGTCTAGGTCAGGTGGTTATCATTAACAACCACAACACAACATCTAACTCTTTCAGCTATGTCACGGTTCTCCTAAACGGCTGGAACGCCAGAGCTCATCTTGTTGTAATCTGATGAATGGCATCAGTATGCCACGCGCCAACAGAGGAGCTTTATTTTGAGCATTTTGGCTTCATTCAAACCACTGTACTAAAGCAGCTGTGAACAATACGTTTGGGCACAATGCATGTTTCTCATTGATGAAAACTATGCTGGCTATCTGTAAACAGTGTTGTGCCATCTGTGTGGAGATCGGACGGGATTAGGTTCATTCATCCTGGCTTCAAAACAGCGGCAAACGCAACTCATGTTGTGGTCCAACAGTATGAAGGTAAAACATGTTGGGAGTCATAGGTCAGCCAAAAACCCTAAGAATAATATATGAAAATGAAGCTTCTATTTTAAGAACAAGAATGGGCCATTGTCAGAATTTTGGGCTTTGTGTTTTTGTCTCATGCAAATTTAGATAAATTGAATATCGCTGTTGCGTATTCTGCAGATTTGAATGTTACCAAGGTTGCATTATCTAGCAGGCTGACTTAGTTGTGGTTTTATTAGGAATTTGACAAGGACTTTTGAAAGGAATGGGAAGAACATAAGTAGATCAGAAGGGCCATCATTTTCCTAAAAATGGTTTGTGGATATATAATGTATGATTGCATTAATGTTTGATAGTTGTCACTACCAAAACAGTCACGACTGAAAAACTTGAAGTTTAAAGAGTGACATTAGTGTTTTTTTTTTTTGGTGTTATTCCATAAAATAGTCACAGTCATGACCGAAGTTTTAGTAGTGACATTGTGGTAATGTCACTACTGAAACTTCAATAAATGTTTAGATTGTAACTGTTTCGGTAGGGACAATTGTATGGAACAACACCCCAAAAAAAAAACAAATACAATTTTTTTGGGTGTTTTTCCATAAAATTGACACTACCGAAAGAGTCATGACTGAAACATTTGGCGAATTTTCGGTAGTGACATTATTGTTTGGGTGTGTTATTCCATTAAATTGTCACTACCGAAACAGTCACAACGAAACATTTGGTGAAGTTTCGGTATTGACATGTTTGTTATTATTCCATAAAACTGTCACTACTGAAACATTTGGTGAAGTTTCGGTAGTGACATCTTTGTTATTTTGGGTGTTATTCCATACAATTGTCACTACCGAAATTGTCATGATTGAAACATTCAGTGAAGTTCTGGTATTGACATCTTTGGGTTTTTTGGGGTATTATTCCATAAAATTGTCACTACTGAAACAGTCACAACTGAAACATGTCATGTCAAAAGGGAACACATAATCTTTTATTTCGGGGAAATAAACAACATTTTGGACAGTTATGAATGTTTTTTTTGTATTATAGTATGTTTTTGTAGTGTTTTAGTCTGTGAGTTAAAATTCTGTAATGTGATGCGGTCGCTACCAAAACTTTATTGTCACTACCAAAAATGTGCGGTAACTAGTGAAACATGGGATGTTTTGTCAAAAATAAAAGTACACTGAATTATCAACTAATTTTTTATGATAGTTTTTGGTTCAATGTATATTCAAACTAATGAATCTTTAACTCTGAAATCAGAATGATTAACCTTTTGCCTTTTACAAAGGAGAACTGGATTCAAATTACAACAAATCTGGCATATTAAAATCTTTAGCATCTATTAAAAACAGCTAGTAAATTTATTAATGACAAAAAAAACGTAAAATTTAAGGAAAAGATATAAAACAACATATTAATGAGAATTCGGGAAGAAAATGTGCTATATATTACAATAAAAACTAATGTTCTTAAAATGGGCTTTATTTTTTTTAAGCACAAAATATGACTTAAGTCCTTCCTTGCTTTTAGGGTGAAATGCAGTATGACTCGAATATGTTTCCACGCCATTCATTAATGACGTGGACTGGGACATGCTGTCTCTGCCAAAAGACAAACAAACAATAGTAACACTGCTCATGAGTAACCTTCACGTTCCATCACATCATAAATGATAAAACTCAAACAGATATGACAGATAAAGCTGATATAATCAGTGCAATAATGCAAAGTTTATAGTTGTGTAAGTGTGTAGCCAGTGTGGTGAATCTGGCGATGGGCGGAGACATCAGGCCAGACAGTAAGTGTCTGATCTGGTCATTTAAACAGCTGCATTAGGATAAACCACCTCATAAGCTACAGTACGGGAGGCTTGCATAATTACTATTAACAACTGTCATTAACTGTGCGAAGATTGTATTGTGATTCTCCAAAATGAAAATGATAGTTATTTTCCGATGAAGTCCAGATTACGTAAATGGAACAGGCTGATAATTTCTGACTCAAATGTGGTTTTGGGCTGAGTCAATCTAATCAGATCAACTAGCTTCAAACCAGAATGCCAGGTGGAAGCTGCTCTATCTGAAAGATAACCTATAATTCAAAGCTGATAAGCAATAGCTGACAAAAGAAGAAAAATGTGCAAGTGTTGCATCAGCATAGTCCAGATTGACCGTTATGTAAAATATCCATGAACCTTCAACAAAATGCATCGACACCACCTGTGACCAAAAATACTCTGGGGTTTATTTAAATCATAATTATGTATTATATGGGCCATTCTGAAGAATTGGCTCAAAGTCAGAGTTGGAAACGTCTTGAAAAAAAAAAAAAAAAAAAGTATTTTTCTACAAATTTTGTATGCAAATTGTGTAACATCTCATTTTAGTGTATCTTCTCAAGGGACAATACTATAGAAATTAAACTTGGAGATATTTTAGAGTAGTCAATGTGCAGCTTGTATAGCAATATAGATTTACTGTCCTCTGAAAATAACTCAACATACAGCCATTATTGTCAAAATAGCTGGCAACAAAAGTGCGTACACCCTAACTGTGCGTTCACACCGCCGGCGGCGAGAGCGTCAAAGTGGCCGGAAGTCATTCATTTTCAATGTGAGCCGGCGGCGAGAAGCGGCGAGAGCGGCGCGGCGCGTTTTGGGCGGTGTGGGCGTCGGGGAGAGTTGAAGTCAGGTCAACTTTATGGTAATGAGCTATGACGCGGCTCGGCGGCAACCAATCGGAATGTAGAAGTTCACCGCTGAGAGGTTTCCAAAGAACGCAGTCCTGTAAACTTGGTTCCGGCCACATTAGTTCCCAAGGAAAATGGAGAAGTTAATTATTGCTGTGGCGGGTTTCCCCATAATCTAGGACGTGTCCCTATTTTTAAGTTTGCACTTAACCATGAACACAAAACCCACTCCATGCAAATGGCTTTTAATTGGTTTATTTCGTTAGCAAACATGTAACTATATTAAATTCAATTTCTTATTTTCATGTTTAAAATATTTAATGAGGTTAACTAACTTACACCCTACTTGTGGTCAGTCTGCACAAGATCGACATGCTTGTTTGCTTTGCGGCCGCTTTAAATACAAGACCAACCGTTCGATCGTCAGAGCGTCAAGGAATCTTTCTACAGCGTTGCATGCAGGGCGGCGAGAGCGAATTTTGACGCTCTCGCCGGCGGCGGTGTGAACGCACAGTAAGAGATAACAGCAGTATGTTGTTTAACCATGCAAAGCCACATGTCCTATTCATCATGTTAATGTTTTTGTCTGCTTGACAGGACCATACAAAGATGTGTATCTTGTATTAGAGCAATTAAAATTTGGTGCTTTAAGTACAATTCTCTCATACTGACCACTGGATGTTCAACAGGGCATCTCATGGCAAAGGATTTGAGAATTAGAATTGTTGCTCTCCACAAAGATGGCTAAGTGACTACAGTGGTCAGGGTCATACAGAGGTTTTCCAAGATGGGTTCCATTCGGAAAAGGCCTGGCAAGGGTCGATCAACGAAGTTGAGCACTCGTTCTGTTCGTCAGGTGCAGAACCTGGCTTAAAAGAAAAAACAGATGCATAAGTGCTGCCAGCATTGCTTTAAAGGTTGCAGAAGTAGAAGGTCAGCTTGTCAGTGCTCAGACCATACGCCGCACACCGCAACAAATCGGTTGCATAGGCGTCACCCCAGAAGGAAGCCTCTTCTAAAGCTGGCTCACAAGAAAGCCTGCAAACAGTTTGCTGAAGACAACCTGTCCAAGAGCATAAATTACTGGAACCATATCCTGTGGTCTGATGAGACTATAAGATCAACTTGTTTGGCTCAGATGGTGTCCAGCATGTGTGGCGATGCCCTGGTGAGGAGTACCAATAAAATTGTCTTGCCTACAGTCAAGCATGGTGGTGTTAGCATCATGGTCTGGGGCTGCATGAGTGCTGCTGGTACTGGGGAGCTGCAGTTCATTGAGGAAAACACGGATCCCATTATGTGAACTGTTCATTCTGTAGAAGAACATAACGCCTCCCCTCCAGAAACTAGGTCGAACAGCAGTTTTCAAACATGATAACAATCCCAAACACATCACCAAGATGACAACTGCCTTGCTGAGGAGGCTGAAGGTGAAGGTGTCCAATGATGTCTTCAGACCTGAACCCTATTAAGCACCTGTGGGGCATCCTCAAGAGTAAGGTGGAGAAGCACCATGTGTCTAACGTCCAGCAGCTCCGTGAGGATTGGAAGAGGATCCCAGCAACAACCTGTGCAGCTCTGGTCAATTCAATGCCCAGGATGATTAAAGCAGTGCCAGATAACAATGGTGCTAACACAATATATTGACACTTTGGACAAGTTCACTTAGGGTGTACTCACTTTTGTTGCCAGCTATTTTGACAATAATGGCTGTAAGTTGATTAATTTTCAGGGGACAGTAAAACTATACTGCTATACAAGCTGCACATTGACTACTCTAATATATATATATATAAGTTTCATTTCTATAGTATTGTCTCTTAAGAAGATATACTAACATGTTTGCTGAAATGTGAAGGGTGTACTTTTGTGAAATACTGTAAATGCTTTTTAAATGTGTTTTTTGATTGAGGGACAGCAGTTTGCACCAAATCTGTAGAATGGCCCATATATTTTAATTAGGGCTGTCAAATGATTAAAATTTTTAACCAGATTAATCAGACTTTTCAGTGGATTAATCATGATTAATCACTATTTGCAACGACACCTGAATCCTAACCATTTTTTTTCTGAAATGCATACCAAAATATAAATAACAGGACACAGATACATAATTTTCACATTTTCATATTATGCCAGGGCCCGCATCGGGCCTGTTTTAGGCTACTCCTTATTTTTTATATTTTAGACATCCATCAATTATGTGGCGCTGGTGGAAACAACACGAGACTTTCGCTTTTACTTTCGACAACGGCTCGGATGGCGCAACTGGAAGAGATCCGCGTTCAATCGCATGCAGTAGGCTGAAACTTGCCACAAAATACCGGCAAAAATAAATAATAAATGTGTCGGGGAAAGAGTAAGGACATATCTGAATTATTTATTAATAAAGTGTATTCAATGTGAGTCAATGTGAGTCAATGTCGCAAAGATCCTGCAATCTCATTTTTGGACGCGCCTTGAGAGAGAAATTTATCGTTAAGGATTACGTATTAAACAAGTTTTTGTTTTCGATTTGTTTTATTTCGTTAAGTAATAATTTAAAACTTTCTATAGATATGTTTATCATGTCTGTGAGGCATGCATTTAGCTTTATTTTTGTAAGCACTCCTGTTCAAGAACGAGACGACAGAAAGCGCATCATTTTTGTTTTCTTTATTTTATAAAAACACTGCAACGTTTTTTGGTGTATTACTTTTTCCTTTGTGAGCAAAAATGACGGATAATTTTAAATTGCTTCCGCTGAAAAAATGCAAATGATTGAGCTGGTGCCTCGATGACCTGCAAAGCGGCTTTATGTAGCTATCTTCCACTCTCCACTCTGTCACTGTGTCAGTCACCGCTCTTTCGAGAATGAACCCAGCATAACTATGCAGATTTAATTCCCAAAACATAAGAAAAACGAAAGTTTCATACAAATTCTGAATGGATTATGGCATGGAAAGTGCAAAGTGCGCTCCCTTTATTATCACTAAAAGCGTCACAAATCTTAGTTCATAGAGATCTCACAACGTTCCGTTATAATCAATAAAGCTTTCTAAACTACACAATGAATCTTTTATTTACATTGCGTCTACACTTAGTCAGGAGATGAACAACGCTGGATTGTTTGCCAGATCTTCAATTGGTTTGCTTTCGTTTGAGGGTATATAGCACCGTCTACCCCAGAAGAACCGGGCCTAAGCTTGGCTATAACCACTCCAGTTGCAGAGGGGCTGTCGGCCAGGCTTGTACTTGTTAACTGTACCATCATCATTCTTTTTATATTTGAATCCGTCCATAGGCTCACCTTGCTCCATCACGCCTCTAGCTCCCCAACCATTTTCCTGACAAATAATTCGTCACTCTGCGCATGCGTGAAATGCGTTAAAAAATTTGACGTAATTAACAACAACAAAATAATTAACTCCGTTAACGCGTTATTTTTGACAGCCCTAATTTTAATGCAAATAATAAGTACATTTACATGATTGCAATGGACCTTACTCAGCAAACTCATTTCATTATACTGAAAAATTTACTGAGATGTCAACAAACAGTTGAACTGGGATATGCAAACACAACAGTGTTTACACTATAATGAAAGTAAAGATGAACATGACCTTAACAGAACATTTTTACATTTAAACTAATTATAAAGTGTATATATTTATTATTAACTGTTTTAATAGTAATAACTTTTCAATTATTAGTATTTTCTTCTATTGTTTTTTAAAGCACTTTTAAAAAGTGAAGTTCAAAAATAATATGTATTTTATATTTTCTATGTAAATTATGCAACTTCAAAAAGAAGCAATGTGTCCCTCATTTTTATGTCACTATCGAAACAGCGTACGTTTTAAGTCCATTGGCTGAGACTGATTTTAAATACACCCCCACATTTATGATCAGGAAATATTTATGTGTCACTTTCTGTCATAGCTACGTGGTGAGTAGATAGGACCCATCATTTTGAAGTAAAGGTGATCAAAATGATGAAAAATCTGTGTGTAACTTTAGGGAACGCCACTACCGAACACCTTTCTTTGTAATTAAACATTTTTAATTTAGTTATTCCATAACATTTAGTTTTTATATGTGTACCACTGTTCAGAACTGTGCTAGCTAACCATGTGCTGATTAGCATCTTTGAGCTAGGTTCAACAGAATCTACAATTCTCAGCGACATCTTTGTTTTTTGGGGTGTTATTCCATAAATTTGTCACTACCGAAACAGTCAAGATCAAAACATGTAATCATTGTTTTGGTAGTGACAAAAGAAAACACATAATCCTCATATTTGGGGGGGGAAAAATCAACAAAATTTTAGCATAGTTCTGCCATTTTTTTATATTTTAGTATGTTTTAGTAGTGTTTTAGCATGCAATTTAAAATTGCATACTAAATGTGGTTGCTACAAAAGCTGTATTGTCACTACCGAAAATGTGCACTACTGAAACACAGGATGTTTTGTCAAAAATAAAGTATTCTGAACAACTAAGATGTTTATGAAAGTGACTGGTTCAATGTATATTCAAACTAATGAATCTTGAAAGTTTGAAATCAGTATGATAAACTTTTTGCACCAACTTTGGATTTGAAATACAATCTTATAAATTGCACTTGAATTATTGTTAAAAATGTATTGTTATTATTCAGAATTTTTTTAAAGAAAACAGCAAAAAATATTTTTACCTTAATAGGTCAATATAACCCTTCTTTTTAAATTAAATATTTTTATATAAGAGAGTTAACTGCACAATTACTAGAAATGTGTACCTTGGATATTATACAATTTGCATACATACAATTTTTTTTTTCTCAAGAGCGGTTGACCAATTCTGTTTTTAGTTAATTTAATTCTACAATACTATATACATTCATTATACTTTATTAAATCTAAATATTTAAACATTTGTGGTCTCTTATTCTCTAGCTACATGGCAAAGGAGTCACTGCCAGCTGGCCAGTGACGTATTTAAGAGACGCGCCTCACGCCAAAATGGAAAACCTTTTACCCGGCTCATTTTAACCACCATCTTCTAATGCATAACGCAGATTGTTACATAATTTATTTATACATATTTTATTATAGTATACGTATTATTACGTGTAATTAAACTGGATGTAATGAGCAGCAGCTGGCTAAGTTAGCCAGGCTAGTTTCCAACGTCACACGCACTCATGGGGTCATAACTAGCAATATGACAGGAAAACGTAATAAAAACGTTCAACGGAATTTACGCTAACGTTATATTAAGAGTTAAATTCGCAAGAGAAAAACAATACAACGCAAAAAAAAAATATATATATATATAAAGGCCCCAAGGACGCCAGGAGTAGATTAGCTCAGGCTAGAGTCAGAGTCACACCTACCTTAGTCCGGATCAGGTTCGGGTCCCAGCCCGGTCTGAGCTCTTTAATCAGCTTCATCGCTCCTTCCGTTACATTGCGTTCGTCCACGAATATCGGGAATTTTCTGATCGTTGGTGACCCGACCGGCACGTGGATCTCCGTCTCCATCATATGATTTATCTGTCTCGACATGAAAGTTTCTGAATATATAAGTATTCAATATGTATATTGAGTATTCTGTGGTCTGAGGGTTATTATTTGAACGTGCACTGGAGGTCCAGTCCGGTTTAATATGTGCAGAGAAAGAGGAGCAGTTCATATGCCGGTACCATTGGTTTCTGTCATCACTGTAGGAAAAAAACGGCGCTTCTTCCTTCTACAGGCGCCGCCCACAAGAAATCATCCGATGACGGAGGCATGACTCATGAATATTAATGAGGCCAGGCTGACTGGGCGTGATAGACCATGTGATAGACATTCTACTGCGAATGACTGCCTTATTAATATTAATTAGGTCAAGTGACGTTGCCTTTGTAGTCGTCTGTTGTACAGAGCCATATAAAAAGATTCTTTTTATATGGCTCTGCTGTTGTAGAGACTTGACTCATGAATATTACCAAGAAGCCTTCGGCATAGTACAGTTCGTAAATAACCTTGCGTCTTTACCAATATAAATGTGCTCACTATTTAACGTTAGTCTTTTTTATAGTGTCATTTTAATGTGCTTTAGTATTAGAAAGAAAACATCTGGGGCATATTTAGCCAAATCAAATGACACGCAGAAAGGAGTGCGTTGTCAAAACTGATCTTAGGTTTACTGTAATCATGTGTCACTATTGCATGTGATAATATCTATGAATCATGGACATTTTTAAGCCACTAGGAGTCTCTCTGTTCATTTATTTTTATTACATGAGCTAAAGTGCCCTCTGGTGGCAAAGACTCCACTACAAGCCACAGACCTTGCATTGTAATGCAAAGAACATGGTTTAAGATAATGATGTGAAATATGTGTAAATAGTTTTGTGGGTAATATACAAATTGCAAAATAACTTTAAACGTTTACAAAATATTTCAGGGAACATTTTTTCCTTGAAAATAAACAGTTACATATATTATGAAAAAAATATATTTTAAAAAGTTTAAAAGGTTTATTGTGCAGCTTTCATATTATTCACAATCTATTTACATGTTTTATAACTATTTCCTAATATTTTACATGTTATAATATAAATATAATATAAATCATTAATAATATAATATAATATAATATAATACAATACATAATTGTTTCTTCTTTACTTAGTATAATATAATTTGTTGTTGTTCCTATTAAATGTAAACAGTTGCATATATTATGAAACAAATAATAAGGTTTATTTTCCAGATTTGAACTATTATTACATATTTTATAATTATTTTCTAATATTTTACATGATTATAATCTGATATAATCTAATATATAATATAATATAATATAATATGTTATTGTTTCTATTTTGTTTTCCTTGTAATATACAACAACATTTGAAGGTTTATTTTCAAGCTTTTATATTAGTCACAAACTATTTACATATTTTATAACTATTTTCTAATATTTTACATGATTCATATATAATATCATATAATATAACAAATATTGTTCCCATTTTATTTTCTCTAGAATATACTACAACATTTCAAGGTTTATTTTGAAGCTTTTATATTATTCACAAACTATTTACATATTTTATAACAATTTTCTAATATTTTACATGATTCAATTAAATTAATTATATTATGTTAAAATAGGTATAATTATATTAAGTCATAATATAATAGAATATTAAAAATAAATAAAACTGTTGTATAATATATTTATTATATTATCATATTATATTGTTATATTATTTTTCAAGACACTATCATAGTTCTTATTATTATTTTAAATAGACTTTTACTTTTATATTTTTCATTTTATTTAGGCTTAAGCTGTATATTAAGTTGTATCTTTCATTTTTTTTAACTGTCTATATAGTCTTCATTATTTTTTATTTTATTTTTAGTTATTTTACACGTTAAACTAAGTGAAATTGAGAAATGTCACCTTTGCAACTCGCTGAAATAAAACAATTATTTACTTTAATTTTTTTTCACATATTTCTTTATGGTTACACATAATTATAATAACCCTGGTTGATGGCAGGATTCAGCCACTAGATGTCCTCCATTAGCCAACTTCTTAAAGAAAGTATGCCTTCTGTCACAACTGGCATACTGATTATAGCATACTCATAGTGTGCGGTGTACACTATATAGTACTGTACAGTATGTTGCCTATTTATTTATTTTATTATTATTATTATTTTATATTTTTATTAACAACAAATAAAAAGCAACACTTACATTAAATCCTAAACTTAAACATTCAATCACCTTGAAATTAAATTTGACCATTTTTAATGCTTTGTAGAAGTAAAAAAAAAAAGTCAAAAAAAAAAGTCAAAAAAAAAAAAGATTCCTTATGTGTTCTCACTTGTTCTGTGTTGGTCTGAGAAATTTCCCCCCTCGCTATTAATTTGACATGCCTAACAGGAAACAATTCCTCTCAGGCATATTATAGGTTTTCTGTTTCACGGGGCATGAATGAATGGGCCACTGCACACACTGATGTCATGCTTTCACACCTGCAGATACATGTCTCTGTCAACTGTTTCCTCTTTAGTCAGGGATTCTCAATTGTGCTTGAGGACTGGAATGCTGTGTAATTTTTCTGAGGTGGGTTGGTCTCTTGACAGTAACCTGTAAACTCTGAACTAGTTTCTGCAGAAGCACTGCTTGAGCGGTTCATGCAATACCAAAGACTTAAGGTAATATTTGCTCTCCAAAAGAACTGATGAATTACCGTTTCACTTTAAAATAAACTCGACCATACAGGGTTATTCTTTCTGGGTGACCCGAAGACAAATTCCTCTTTCAAAGTTCATGTTGACACTTCTTGTGCAGTGAGGTTTGTCCTGGATTCTCTTTTTCATGCACACATATGCATTTACATGTATTCTTTCTACGTTAACAAACACACAGATGCACACACAAATCTATTCTGTGAATTATTACCTGCACAATAACCAAATACAGATGCTGGGTAATTAAAAAAAAAAAAGAGACAGATGGGTTTCTAAACATATTCATGACTGGCTCTTTCACCCCACAAGACGGCCATAAAACTGACACTTCAAAAGTCACATTCTTTACAGATGCACTTTTGTCTTGCAAAAAAATGCCTGACAGTACACAGATGACACAGATACATGCATGTAATGTTATTGAAAAAATAAATATTAAAAATGAAAACAGGAAATTACTAAAACTAAACCTAAAATAATTATTAAAAAAAATTGATAATATAATCAGAAAAGCACATAACAAATTTACCAAAAGTTAAATTAAAATGAAAACTGAAAATGAGAAAATATTAAAATTAAAACTGAAGTCAATACAAAGCAAAGCCAAATTGAAAATTGTAAAAACTAATAATAATGAGAAAAGCACATAATATTACTAAAATGAAAATAAGAAAATACTTAAACTAAAACAGAAATAGATACAAAGCAAAGCCAAATAGAAAATGTAAAAAACTAATAATAATGAGAAAAGCACACAAAATGACACAAAAAAAATTAAAATGAAAACTAAAAATATTAAAATAAAAATAAAAATAAAGCAAAATAAATACAAAGCAAAGCCAAACAGAAAATTGTAACAAATTAATATTAATACAAAAAGCACAAAACATTACTAAAATGTAAACTAAAATTAAAATGAAAACCGAAAATAAGAAAATATTAAAACTAACATTGAAATCAATGCAAAGCGGTCCGTGTACTTTTTCGTTCATTCATTATTCAATTACGGAATGAAAGATGGAATTTAAAAAAGGGTGCAGCTTGGTTTTTTGTTTAAAAGAAAAAAAGCAGAAATGGCTGTATTTTGTTTTCCAAATGTATTGTTGTCATCAAATAATAGTAATAGAAAATTGGACGCATTTCCGATCGTTTTTTAATTTTCTAATATTTATTTGTACATTTATTGTATTTCATTTGACTGATCCTATCTTTACCCGGAAGTAAATTACACCGTCGTGCGGGTATCAATTATTATTGTCTAGTATCACTAAAAATACTACTAAGATCCATATTACTATCACATGAGCCAATGGCAATTAAACGCACGGATGCATAGGCAGATAATGAATGAAATACAACTGTTCACGAACAGAAGATTGTATTTGACTCATGCTGCATACGCAATTATGCCTACTGTAAATATAGATGTACAACTACGATTAGAGTTGTTTGCATAAAATGCACCGTGAACATTCACACGTTTGCTTAGCTGTGATAGGCTACAATTTATCTCCATTCATACTATTTTCTCAATTCTGTCAACGGGGAATGCGACGAAACGGTACAAAAATGCACAGAACGATGAAGTGCTGAGTCTCCTCTCTTGAATCCTAAAAACACTCAATGTGAAAAAATATCTCTGTGACGACAAAATCATGGATCAGATTCATTATATGTTGTTTAAAGGGCCAAAACGGGCCAGCCTCCGAGAAGTGACAAGTTCTCGTTGTTATTAAGTTATTGACAAGTGGTTAGGTTTAGGGGCAGGGGTTGGGTTACGTGCTCGTAAATGTGTCTGTTGTGACTGTTTGCATTGAACAATCACACCCCAATACATATGCAATAATGGCAATATTATTACCCAATAGATCATTTAATCATGACGATAACCTTCACAGTGCCTTTCGCGTCAGCTTATTGAAGCCAAGGGTTTCTTATTTAAAGTAGTGGAGGACCCTGCACGTCCAAAAATGACGCTGAAGGGGTACCCTGTGCGTCAAAATGCGACGCCAAAGGGTCCTGGCCAAACGTCAATATGTGACGACTTGGGAGTGAGACTGTGTTGCGAGCGCACATTCAGCTCTGCAGGCCTGGTGCTATGCGTATTTAAATCTCCTCTGATGCGCATTTTCCTGCATTAGCCAAAATCATGACAGTCAACCACATCCAGTCATATGTGAATTAATGTAAATATTCGCTAAAAACACACAATAAAGACAGCAATGATGCAGTCAGGACTGTGGCACCGGCTTGCTTTGAAATGTATTTGGTTATTGCGCCCGCTGCGTCTCCCGCACCAAAGTCATTTTAAACAGTAGCCTACATAATAAAGAAAACAATACCTTACAAATAAAAAGGAGCCGATTTTTATGATCAGAACTTCCTTAAACCAGTGAACCTGTAAACCTTTCAGTCCAAGTAAACGAATGCGTTCAAATAGAAAGTTTAAAACGATATTCATAAATGAAGCATATAGCCTACCCACTTTTCTTCCGGCACCACTAACGTTACATCACTGATTATCTTGTTATTAATATGATTTGATTTATGGTTCATATTCATAATCGTACAGTATGTTGTTGCCAGTTTAAAGGGCGATGTTTCCAAGCACTTTCGGGCTAAAAAAAAGCTGTTTTCATTTGCATTACAATGCATAGTATGTTTATTTAATGGTCGCGGGTGCGGGGCGGGTTGTAAAAATAGACACAGTGGTGCGGGGCGGGCTGGGTCGGGCCAAATAATTTCATAATTGCGGGACCCGCGGGTTGAAAAAAAAACCCAACCCGCGCATCAGGCCAGTACTTAAGGTGAAAACTTCCGGTGATCTGACAGCGAGAGCGAGAGACAACAGCGACCGAGTTCCATTACCACAGAGATATTTTTTCACATTGACTGTTTTTAGGATTCAAGAGAGGAGACTCAGCACCTCATCGTTGTGCGCATTTTTGTACCGTTTCGTCGCATTCCCCGTTGAGGCTGCGTACGGGCTGAGTGGATGCAGAAGATCCGGGGGGAAGATCCCCACCAAAATTTTAAATGCATATAATTCTCAGTGTATTTCAGTGTATTTTGTGCGTTTCTGTACTTTCTATTACTGCATTTATTTTGTGCAAGTGAGATGAGTAAAGAAAAACCATCTTTTTCATGAATCATTATCTCTCTGGTGTTTATAAGCAGCACACACAGTATTTTACTACCTGTAAAAATACACAAACTTAGCTATATTAAATTGTTTGTGGTACCTACAGTTACAAATGTAAAATATGTGATGATAATATTGATCGAGCAATTGATGTAGGGTAAATGAAAATATATGCGCAGAATTGAGAAAATAATATTAATGGAGATAAATTGTAGCCTATCACAGCTAGGCAAACGTGTGAATGTTCACGGTGCATTTTATGCAAACAACTCTAATCGTAGTTGTAAATCTATATTTACAGTAGGCATAATTGTCATTGCGTATGCAGCATGAGTCAAATACAATCTTCTGTTCGTGAACAGTTGTATTTCATTCATTATCTGCCTATGCATCCCTGCATTTAATTGCCATTGGCTCGTGTGATAGTAATATGGATCTTAGTAGTATTTTTATTGATACTAGACAATAATAACTGATACTCGCACGACGGTGTAATTTAGTTCCGGGTAAAGATAGGATCATTCAAATGAAATACAATAAATGTACAAATTAATATTACAAATTAAAAAACGATCGGAAATGCGTCCAATTTTCTATTACTATTATTTGATGACAACAATACATTTGGAAAACAAAATACAGCCATTTCTGCTTTTTTTCTTTTAAACAAAAAACCAAGCTGCACCCTTTTTTAAATTTCATCTTTCATTCCGTAATTGAATAATGAATGAACGAAAAAGTACACGGACCCAAAGCCAAACAGAAAATTTAAAAACCTTAATAATAATGAGAAAAGCACATGACAAAATTACTTAAACTTTAACTAAAATTAAAATGAAAACTGAAAAAAACTAAAACCGAAATCAATACAAAGCAAAGCCTAACAGAAAACGTAAAAAACTAATAATGAGAAAAGCACATAATATTACTAAAACTAGAAACTAAGAAAATGTTAAAATTAAAACTGAAATCAATATAAAGCAAAACTAATTTTTTAAAACTAATAACAATGAGAAAAGCACATAACAAAATTACTAAAACATAACCTAAAATTAAAATGAAAACTGAAAATAGGAAAATATTAAAACTAAAACTGAAATCAATATAAAGCAAAGCCAAATAGAAAATGTAAAAAAACTAATCATAATGAGAGAAGCACATAACATTACTAAAACTTAAACTAAAATGAAAATTGAAAATAAGAAAATATTACATTTAAAACTGAAATCAGTAAAAGCAAAGCCAAAAAAAACTAATAATATAAGAAAATCACATAAAATTATTAAAACTTAAATTAAAATTAGAAATAAGAAAATATTTAAATTAAAACTGAAATCAATATAAAGCAAAACTATAGAAATGTTTAAAAACTAATAATAATGAGAAAAGCACATAACAAAATTAAAACATAACATAAAACAAACATACAACATAAACTAAAATGAAAACTGAAAATAAGAAAATATCAAAACTAAAACTGAAATCAATATAAACTAAAGCCAAATAGAAAATTTAAAAAACTAATAATAATAATAAGAAAACCACATAAAAATAGTAAAACCTAAACTAAAATGAAAATGAAAACTGAAAATAAGAAATTACTGATTATAAAACTGGAATCAATAAGCTAAAAAGAAATATAAAAACTAATAAGCACAATGTGAAAAAGCCACTACAGAAATGTAGAAAAGCACTACATTTCTTGTTTTGTTGCATTTATTTTAATACAAAATAAACTAATTCAAGGTCTCAAGGATATTTTTAGCCACAAATAACATTTTAACATTGTTACAATCGTGTGGCTATGCAGTGCATCTAAAACAGTAGAAAACAGAGTTAGAAACACCAAGGCCATGGGTTTATTTCCCGTATTAATCTGTATACGTCATACTGTAGGTTGCTGTAGGTGTCTACCAAATGCACAAATGTAAATGTCTACAATTCACACTTGTTCTCCAAGATTATTTCGCTAAAGCTCAGCTGGTTTCCTAAGAAGTGACAGAAGTGACATCATTAAAGCCCCATTTAGTCTGAGGACAGTGGATGTGAAGATCCGGCAGCCATCTGCACTGCGGTCAGAGTTTTTATGCCTTTCTTTAGTGTCTCATCCTCCCTCTCTACACAGACAAGCCCTGATGATTTTAAGCAGCTCTGCTGAGCGTCAGGCCACACACATCCCGCTTTAAACAGCCCTCCGGGTCTCTTGTAAATCTGCCAGAGCTGCTGCGGCCTCAGTCTCCTGCAGGTCTTTACAGCAGGAACAATACCTGATTTAAAAGGCTAGGGAATTTACTGTTCCTGCTACAGCTATTTTTGCGTGTGGCATCTGTTGTCTGCAAAAGCTAGAGGTAGACAATTGCATTGAAGGGTGTTAAAGAGAAACATTTGGAAGGAAAAAAGGAGAGGCTCACTACACAGGTGGCGGAAATATACGCCATGAATTATGAAAGAAAGAAAAGTGCTTGAATAGATTGTTTGCTTTAAGGTTTTCAGTCTCCATTCAGAGTGAATAGTCACAATGTAAATGCATGGAATGAGTTACATAATAGCTCAGCAACAAATAGGGAAAGAACCTGCAGGGTTCAATTTCAAAGAGGTTGAACTTCAGAAATTGAAGTCCATCTTTATTGCAGAAGTAAAACTGTGTACCCCAACAAAGTTTGTACAATGGTGGAGCACAAACATGAATTTAGTGTCTTTTATAGGCTGTTGTAAACGTTGGTAAGATAAGGAACTGTGTGGAGAACTGCAGGAATTTCAGTCCTTCTAAAGAAATCAATGAGACATCGGAGTGGAATGCCTGCATATGTATGTTAGAACTAAATCTGAGACAAATGTTATCAGCCGTGATAAAATGTCACTGACATGATAGCCTCTCAACATATCTCACATGGATCTCATCTAGAGTTTCAGAAGACATCTTAACCGTGTCTGAGACCTTCACATCTTTAAGATGAGGAGGGATATTTTTTTCCTGAGACCAAATCTACACTCTTAAAAATAAAGGTTCTTTGTTGGCATCAGTGGTTCCACGAAGAACCTTGAACATCCATTTAACCTTTCAATTGCAGAAAAGGTTCTTCATGCTCGACAAAAGTTCTTTAGATGTTTAAAATGATCTTCAAAATGGTTCTTTTTAAGAACTGTTCACTGAAAGGTTCTTTGGGGATCCAAAAATGGTTCTTTTATGGGATGGCTGCAAAAATACCCTTTTGGAAATTTTATTTTTAAGAGTGTAGGTCAAGGAAGAGGTGTGATAATTTCCTATTGAACTCACCAACTGAACTTCAGTGTTTAGACTATTTAAAATATAGTGAATTAAGCTACAAACCTGATCATAATGCACTTTTTGTCATCTAACATGCATTTTGAGGTGTAGCTCATCATTTTAATGGAGTGTTTTTACTAGTTACAGTAAACCAGTTACAAGGGCTGTGCAATTAATCGAAATTCGGTTTCGATTTCGATTTCTGCTTCAAACGATCATGAAAATGCAGTAATCGAGATGAATCGAGATTTCCCTCCTTCATAAAAGCCTAATTTCACATGCAAATCAGCAAAATCATGTAACGTGACTTTCATAAAACGGGACGTGCTTGATTTATTAATGTTTCTTTGATGTTGTGTTTTTAATAGCATGTAAGAAAACTTGCACTGTTCTGTGTTTGCGCTCAGAGACAGAGCAGCACACGGACATGTAAAGTTATCTTTTAGGTCAAATACACACAAAAATATTTCAAAATGAGGTGCTTGGTGACTATTCATGTAAAGCCTTGTCAGCTTTGTCTTAAATGATCATAAACAGTTGTGAATGAAAATGCGTGTGTAACAGTATATTGGATCCTCGTGGCACTTAAAGCAGCAACAGATATTCCTTCTGCCATCTCTGTGCTTGATATTAATAAAACGTAAAAATACAAAGAGAAAAATCACTCACTGCTCTTGAATGAAGGACTTTTGTAGTTTTAATAAGAAACAAAGCATGTTTAACTATTACAGTTAAGATGCTGTTTTATTTTACATTCAAATAATTACATTTAATTTATGTAGTATTGTTTGACTACTTTAGACTTGCATAAAAGTATTCAGTGTTTTTTTAAAAGCACTGTTTTTTCATTTTCTTTTTTCTGCTGTATTGCTATCTTTAAATTAATCACTAATATAAAGTGTTGGACCCTGTCATAATCGTGTTAAATAATCGTGATTACAATATTGACCAAAACAATCGTGATTATGATTTTTGCCAAAATCGAGCAGCCCTACCAGTTACCTCACCTGAATATGTTCGTCGATTTGTGTTGGATGTAATCTTTGGAATGGAAATATGGATATTTTATTTGAAATACTTTTCTTTAGCTCATTTCAGTTAATGCCATATAACTAGCAAGCTAAGCTAGTAGTAGTACTGACAGTGTCGAGTAAACATAGCTGAAGACATGAGAAGAGGAGAAAAAGACAAACTAATTCACTTGAGTGAGTCATTTGCTGGAACCGCTCCAATTGATTCAAATTTGTGACTTTGGTCATTCGATATTTTACTATATTTTACTACTTTTGAGTAGTCCAACAATCCAAAGTAAACTTCTTTAAAATAGTCCAAATGAGATTACACTCTTAAAAATAAAGGTGCTTCAAAAGGTTCTTCAAGCGATGCCATAGAACCATTATTCAGTCAAAGGTTCTTTAAAGAGCCATTTCTTGCTTACCTTTTTATATCTGATGAACCTTATTTGGCACAAAGAACCTTTTGTGAAACAGAAAGGTTCTTCAGATGTTAAAGGGTTCTTTATAGAACCATTTAGACAAAAATGTTCTTCTATGGCATCGTGAAGCACCTTTATTTTTAAGACTGTAGATGAACATGACATAAATCTGGCCAAAATTTCTGTGTGGCTACATTGCCAAACAAGTGAATGACATCTTCCTTTACTTCCTTTTCTTTATTATAATTACATCCATAAGCTTTTTGTAAAATTTGGATGAAATGACTCATCTGTTGTTTGACCGATTCATATTTAAGAAGAGAAGTAAAGTTTCCAAAGACATCGCTTGTTATGATTTTCAGGCCAATATACAGCCAGTACAAAATTGTCCCTGGCAATAATGTTGATCAAACAATTCAATGTCTGTTTTCTTCCATTGTGTCTACATCATTGCAAAAATCAAACCTACGCCCTTGTTTGTCTTTACCTGCTCATACACACATCTCTAACTTGCATTGAGTTTGACTCACAGAAGCACATATGGACTAAACAAAAGCTAACATCCTAAACCCATCAATAGAGAAATTACCTTCCAGAAACATGGTCTGTATCTTCTCCCTGTAGCCTTTTGACCCCTGACACCCCTGCCCTTATTCCGGCACTGCCGTGGGCTCCAAAACCTTTGAGTTTCAAATAAGCTCCTTTCAAGCAAAGTCAACAAGCTTTCGAAGAGCAGCTGCAGGTTTGGGATGTGAATGGCTCTCTATTGATCTGGGGGAGTTTCATTTTCTATGCACAGCATTACAATCCCATTTGCCTAAAGGACAGCTCTGAAAATCACAGCAATCTGAAAAAGATTACACAGAATAATCCGTCAAAATAAATGACACCGATTTCATGCGTCATTAAGAAGCCTATTGAGAGGATTTATTCTGAGAGCGACTGGTTAAAGTGCTCTCATCAAGAGACGTCTGTGTTTTGTTTAGATTGTGCTGTGCTTCTTTGAATATAAAGTGTGACAATTAAATGTATCCTCAAATCTATTTCCAAACACAAGAGGAAAACACTTAACATGTTCATGATGTTGACATTTTACTCGTTGATTACCTGAAGCAGGTGAACCGGTTTCTGGGTAATGTTTAACCGATGTGGGATGTTTGCTGTTCTTAAGATTGTCAGCCAAACTGTGAAGTTTTTTCTTTGGTTACACTTTCCAAACACCAAAGAGCAAAGTTAATTTTTCAAAGCAATTAGGTCAGACTTATGATTAATACTAGGTAAGAGGCCAATGACTATCATCTTGCGAAACAATATCATAATTAGTGCTTTTAATATGGATAAAAAATAATTACTCATGTTTAATAAAGCATACATATAAAAACTGTAAACCTAAACATCTGCATTGCAACAAATTGGCAAAAAAAAGATAATAATATTAAAATCTACTATTTACAGTTGAGGTCAAAAGTTTGCATCCACCTTGCAGAATCTGCGAAATGTTAATTATTTTACCAAAATAGGAGGAATCATACAACATGCATGTTGTTTTTATATTTAGTACTGACCTGAATAAGATATTTCACATAAAAGATATTTACATATAGTCTACTGGAGAAAATAACGGTTTATAGCAGTTTATAAAAATGACCCTGTTAAAAATTTTACATACACTTGATTCTTAATACTGTGTTGTTACCTGAATGATCCACAGCTGTGTTTTTTGTTTAGTGATAGTTGTTCATGAGTCCTATGTTTGTCCTGAACAGTTAAACTGTCCGCTTTTCTTAATCCATCTTTTCACACTAAGGACAAGTGAGGGACTCATGCAACTATTACAGAGGGTTCAAACACTCACTGATGCTCCAGAAGGAAACACGATGCATTAGGAGCCAGGGGAGTGAAAACTTTTAGAATTTGAAGATTAGGGTAAATTTAACTTATTTGTCTTCTGGGAAACATGTAAGTATCTTCTGTAGCTTCTGAAGGCCAATACTAAATGAAGAAAATATGATATTTAGGCAAAATAAGAAAAATTTACACATCTTCATTCTGTTCAAAAGTTTTCACCCCCAGCTCTTAATGCATTGTGTTTCCTTCTGGAGCATCAGTGAGTGTGTATACCTTCTGTAATATGCATATGCATATGAGTCTCTCAGTTGTTCTCAGTGTGAAAAGATGGATTTCAAAATCATACAGTCATTGTTGGAAAGGAGTCAAATACACAAAAATGCTGAAAAATCAAAGAATATGTGGGACCTGAAGGACTTTTCTGAATAACAACAGGCAGTTCAGGACTAACAAGGGACTCATGAACAACTATCACAAAAAAAAAAAAAAAAAAAACACAGCTCACAGGATCATTCAGGTAACAACACAGTATTAAGAATCAAGGGTATGTAAACTTTTGAACAGGGTCATTTTTATTCATTTGTTAAATTATGAATAGTGGATAAATAATGTACACTAAAATTAATATAATAACTTGCGTTTGATAAGCCAAATTCCTTAAAACAGACACGCAAAACCACTTTACTATTACGTTTGCACCAGACAACACTAAAACCATTGTAATTCATGAGCAAATTTCTCAATGAAGTGTTTTATGACATTAATAGATCCTGGATTAACACTAACACGTCTGTGATCCCTGAGTGACAAAATCATGTCTGCTTTCCTGTAAAATAGGTCACTGTGGAGTCTTGACTTGCCCCATCAAGACCTGACAGAAACCAGCAAATGTATGATAGCATGATATCTCACATCTACGGACAATGTGGCACTCCACAAAGAGAGCCAACACGATTTAAGACATAACAACAAAAGTAGGACAGAGATTGACTCATGACTCACTTTCCAGAAAATGCCAAAAAAAAAAAAAAAAACACCTAAACAACGAAGGGCTACTTTACATTAGTGCTTACGCTCACCTTTCAACAAAAGCACTTTTCTCTGAGTCACTACACTGAAAAAAAGGTTTGGTGGGTAAATACAATATGACACATGATGGAATGAGCTATCAGGTGTATTTGTGGGAGTATTTCCTGTGGGATGACAGTATTTGTCATGAACTAAGATGATAGGCTACTAAGGTGAGGACAGTTATTTCCGGAGTGGTATCTGAGAGACACTAACACAGGACTTTTGTATCACATGTCTGCAAGGGTCTTTTTTTACGAGAAGTCACCCCATATCAACCTACTGTAAGTTCCAGTCAAGAGACAAAGGCATATGACTCAAGCTATAGGCCATTTTCTTACTGCCGTTACATAGATAAGTATCTAGTGTCTTAGATAAAGTGATATGCAGCAGAGATAGAGACATTTATGAGCTAAATGGTGGCTAGTATTTTTATTTATAGACAACCAGAGACTGTCTAAAGTTATATCAAGCCCTCTATTTCTGATGCAGAAACATGATGTACTAGCTATTTGTAATCTTGGCATGTTAATCCATAGCAGCCATTCATATACTGATATATGATATATGATCAGGTGATCTACAATAATATATAAATATATAGAAACACAAATATAAAAGTCCATAGAGGGAATACATGTTTTTTTTACTTGCAAAGTTTAATATAAGAATAAGAAGGATTATTTATATACATCAAAAACAAGTAACAAAAGAAATATACAATATACAATATTAATAATATATTTTGGTATTAATAAATGAAGGTTTATTGAAAACGTTATTGAATTTTATTCATATATATATATATATATATATATATATATATATATATATACACACACACACACACACACACACACACACACATATATACACATAACGTTTTCAATAAACCTTCATTTATTCATACCAAAATATATTATTAATATTGTATATTGTATATTTATTTTGTTACTTGTTTTTGATGTATATAAATAATCCTTTTTATTCTTATATTAAACTTTGCTAGTAAAAAAAAACATGTATTCCCTCTATGGACTTTTATATTTGTGTTTATATATATTTATATATTATTTTAGATCACCTGATCATATATCATTTACATTATAGTCATTTACAAATTATGCAACAAAAAAAGTGAGAATGTTATTTCATTAAATTAATTAATTATTAAATTTTTTCTAGACCATTTTATTAAAACATTGTTATGAAATGTCACAGAACACACACACACACACACACGTTGGGTTTACATGTTTTATGGGGACATTCCGTAGGCATAATGGTTTTCATACTGTACAAACCGTATTTTCTATGGCCCTACACCTAAACCTAGCCCTCACAGGAGATTGTGCACACTTTTACTTCCTCAAAAAAACTCATTGTGCATGATTTATAAGCCTGTTTCCTCATGGGGACCTAAGAAATGTCCCCACAAGGTCAAAATTTACTGGTAGTACTATCCTTGTGCACATTTGGTCCCCACAACGTGATGAATACCAGGTACACACATACACACACACACACACACACACACACACACACACACACACACACACACACACACACACACACACAAACACACACACACACACACACACACACACACACACACACACACACACACACATTATTTATTTATATATATATATATATATATATATATATATATATAAAGCCATTTGCAAATTATGCAAAAAAGGGAGAATATAATTTTTTATTAATTTATTTATTATTCATTTATTAAATCAAATGTCACAGAACACATAAAAACTGAAATTTTAGATGTGGTGGAAATTACATTGTATTTATTATATATGCAATATATATAAATAAACTTTTATTTATGCATACCAAATTATAATAATACATACGAATTTTGTTTATTAGTGTTATTAGTGTATTACTTGTCTGTTACTTATCTTTGATGTGTAAAAAATATTTTTTCCTTATTCTTAATTTACTTGTTTGCAATAAAAAGCTTAATTTCATGCTATCTATGAATTTTTATACTTATGTTTTTTTAGGCTTTAACATAACTTCCATAGGCTACATCTGCATGGGTGTTACCTGCTTCATTCTAGTCTCTTGTAAGTCAGTGAGTCATGCTTGAAAACTCCTCAAAGTGATCTGTAAACGTAGATAAAAGCTGCCATTTAAAAGAGTCCACACTACCTGTATTAAGTGTCTTCAAGCTCCAGAGAAGATCACTTTCTTGGTCGAGGTCCAAAAATCCTCAGCCTGAAGTCAACAGTGATTGGACAGATCTGAAAGCTTTCACGTGTCCTGGAAAACACATACACAGACGCACACACAGACACACACCTCCTCTGTCAACCCAAAGGGTGGAGTGGGTCTTTTGAAGACGCATACAACCACAATCCCTGAAGCAAGAGGTTGAGGAAAGGATCTGAAGTTAACAATGAATGTTAAATTAAGTTAGGCTAAGTTAGGTTAACTATTAGATATATACAATTAGCACTGTGTTTCGCAATTGCACAATGATTTAAGTTGTTTTAAGAAAGAAATATAGTATCCCAGGTGTTTTGTGGATGTCTCCAGTCATGCAGGTTCCGCGGATCCGCGCTGCGCGTAAAAGCGAGTGGCTCAAATGCGCGCTCACGCACCATTTCAACCCGGACCCCTGCGTGGAAAACGAAGTCGTGGTTTTGGCCACCGGTGTGGACCAGTATCTCCAAGAGGTGTTTCATCACCTCGCGTTTCACAACGGTGATGATTTGCTCTCGGATGAGGACTTTAGGAGTCTGTGTTTGATTTTGGGAATCCCCGCGAACGCGGAGACCGAGAACAGCACCTCAGAGTATAACCACCAGGATATTTGCAATGGACTTCCTCGTGTGCTTAACTTTAAAGATTTCCACGCACGACTATGTGGATTTTTCGCGCTAAAAGCGCAAGGACAGGCAGGGGTCCGACTTCCGGTCAGTGAGGAGACTGAGCACGTCGAGCGGGAGATCAAACTCCGGTGTCCCCGCGTCCGAAGGAGAAAGTGCGTTAGTTTTGATCTGTCTGCCGACCATCAGAACCGGAAGAGGTCAGTGAGAAGATCTGGACCCAATCAGAATCCGGATTTGCAGAGTTGTGCTGTGGAAACGCAGAGAAACCCAGGTAGGAGCTCCTTACACACACCTGAGCTGTCAGGACAGGTGGACTAATTTAATAGCTGTACTTTTCCATCCAAAAACTCGAGCCCTAGGGGACATTTTTAGCCTTTAATGATAATGAAGATTTATTTAAGAGAGATTTATGAGTGTCTGTGTCATTGAAATGGATTTTCAATGCACAACCTCTATTATAAATGATAATAATCCAATTAAACCTTGCATAAAGTATACTAATTTATTTACTGATAATGTTTCATACAAGATTTAATCTTAAAATGCTTAAAAAAACAAGAGCATACATTTATAGTAATACACTAATGATTATTAGTGTATATACATATTATATTTAACATTTATTTCATTGTTAAAATAATTGATTAGTAAATTTATAATTTCTCTAACTTAATTTGAAAGCAAAAAAATATTTCAAAATGATAAATGTAGTCATTACTGAAGATGTAATTTTTAAATTTTTATTGTAATGTCGAGTATTATTGTAACCCAACTATTTTATTTATTAATTTATTTATTTGGATAAAAAAGCTAGTTAGTTAACATTAAAGAATAATAATAGTAAAATAAAATGTTTACAATTAAAAGCATGTCATTCAATTTTAATTAATATGACTTCATAATCTAACATTGAATGTTTGAATTATATTGAATTATTAAACAAACAATTACTATATTTATTAAAATATTGTAAAATAATGTATTAATAAATAATTATATATTTAACATTTATTTAGTAATTTATATAAATTATTATATTAAATTAGATAATTATTATTTTATATATATATAGATACATAGTTGATTAAGAAATCATGAATTAATTTCTATGAATTAATTTGAAAGCAAAAAAGTATTTTAAAATGCTACATTTAGTCATAACCTATTTTTATTTATTTATATGTTCAATTCAAAAATAGAAATTATCATTTAAGAATAATAATAGTAAAATAAAAAGGAAATGTTTATAATTAAAAGCATGCAATTAAATTTTAATTATGACTTCATAATCTAAGAACGTAGAATGAAGATCTGAAGATATAATTTTCTAATGTTAATTCGTTAAATATTAGTGTAACCCTCAGATAACCCAACTTATTTATAATAAAAATATATATGATATTTAACATTAATTTTTTAACTTATATTACACAAGTATTATTAATGTAGTTGATTAATAAATTATTTATACTTTTAATTTAAAAACAAAAAACAATTTTAAAATGTCAAATTTACTGAAGATCAGACGTTTTAATGTTCATTATAGTGTTGAGTATTATTGTAACTTATTTATTTTTTATAAAAAACTAAAAAGTTATCATCAAAGAAAAATACTAGTAAAATAAAAAGCAAATGTTTATAATTAAAAGCATGTAATTTAATTTGAATTAATATGACTTCATAATCTAAGAACGTAAAATGAATGAAGTGTTATATTGAGTTACATTATAATAAAAATATACAATTACTTACCGTATTTATTAAAATATTGTAAATGTATAATGAAAATAAAAATAAACAATTACTTACGTTATTTACAATATTTTCATAAATATGGTATTAATAAATAATTGTATTATAATATGGATATTTATTCATTTATATTACATGATTATTGAAGTAGTTGATTAAGAAAGGCTTTATGCATTGTATTAATTAATTTGAAAGCAAGGAAAGTGTTTAATCATTACTGAAGGCCCAATTTTGCTAATATTTATTGCAGTGGATATTAACCCTCAGAGGAGATGGCAGGACCAGCTAGAATTGGAGAACGCCAGTCTGAGAGAGCTGGTGGAGGACTTACGCTCAGCCCTCCAGAGCAGCGATGCACGGTGTTTGGCGCTGGAGGTGGCATTACGCCGAAAAGACGTGCCATCCCAACATACTCCAGGAGGAACCCCTGAAAGACAAGACTGCAAAACAAAAAAACGACAATCCAAACACCTGGAATGTGACTCCAGAAGAAGCACTAAAGACCTCCTACGAGAGCTGGAACTGATCCGTGCTTCACGTGATGGACAGCTGGAGGAAGCCATGAGGTTTAACCAGAGGTTAGAGGAAGAGCTGATGGGGGCTTATGGAGAGATTAGCAGGATGCAGGAGATGCTGGACAGCGTCCGGACTGAAAACACACGGATTAAGAAGAGGACGGAAGAGGTCAGAGAGTCACTGGCTGCAGGGCTGAAAGGTGTGAGAGCTTTACAAGAGCAGGCTCAACAAGCGGACCTGCTCCGAGAACACATGCAAAGTCTGGAGAGCCAGCTGGAGAAGTACAGGTAGGTCTTTTATTTATCTAGTGGTATCATTTTAATTATTATTTATATTAAAGAAGTTAATACTTTAATTCATCAAGGATGCATTCAATTGTAAAGACATTTATAATGTTACAAAAAATGTCAAATATTAATCAGCACAACTGTTTTTCACATTGATAATAATAAGAACTGTTTTTGAGCAGCAAATCAGCATATTAGAATAATTTCTGAAGGATAATGTGACACTGAAGACTTGAGTAATGATGCTGAAATTCAGCTTTGCGTCACAGGAATAAATTATATTTTAAAATATATTAAAGTAGAAAATACTTATTTAGTTTGATTGTATGGACCAAAAAGTTCATTGAGTAGTTTGTTTTTTTAAAATAAATTAATAATTTTATTCATCAAGGATGCATTAAATTGATCAAAAGTGACAGTAAAGACATTTATAATGTTACAAAAAATTTCAAATATTAATCAGCACAACTGTTTTCAACATTGATAATAATAAGCGGCAAATCAGCATATTAGAACGATTTCTGAAGGAACGTGACACTGATGACTAGAGTAATGATGCTGAAATTCAGCTTTGCGTCACAGGAATAAATTATATTTTAAAATATATTAAAGTAGAAAATACTTATTTTAAATTCTAATAATATTTTACAGTTTTACCATATTTTTGATCAAATAAATGCAGCTTTGGTGAGCCTAAGAGACTTCAGTGTTCATAAATATAAAAAAATAGATAAAATCTTACCAACCCTAAACTTTTGAAGTGTTTGTGTATTTTTATTAAGGGATAGTTTGTCCAAGAATGAAAATTTTGTTATCATTTACTCTTTCTTTGCTGTTTTTGTTAATTAAATAAATATCAGTAGTGCCCAAAACACCACGAAAACGCATTTAGTTTGATTGTATGGACTAAAAAGTTCAGTGAGTAATTTTTTTTTTTTTTAATAAATTAATAGTTTTATTCATCAAGAATGCATTAAATTGATCAAAAGTGACAATAAAGACATTTATAAAGACTGTTTTCAACATTGATAATAATAAGAACTATTTTTGAGCATCAAATCAGCATATTAGATTGATTTTGACACTGATAACTGGAGTAATAATGCTGAAAATTCGGCTTTGCATCACAGAAATAAATTATTTTTTAAAATATATTCAAATGGAAAACAGCTGTTTTAAATGGTAATAACATTTCACATTTTTACTGTTTTTACCATATTTTTGATTAAATAAATGCAGCTTTGGTGAGCATAAGAGACTTCACTGTTGAAAATCTTACCAACCCCAAACTTTTGAACAGTGTTTATGTATTTTTTAAAGGGATAGTTTGTCTATTTTTCTTTACTGTTTTTGTTCATAAAACACCAGTAAAACACACTTTCATTGTATGGATAAAAAAATAAAGACTTATTTAATTATAAGGACACGATTTTTGTGTTTCACAGGGAAAAAATGCACACAGGTTTGGAATGACATTTAATTTTTTTGGGTGAATCGCTTTAAAAGATTTTTTTTTTATTAAGATGATTTTACCTAATGTTTTATTGGTTGCCCCCATTTCAAACTGGAATTTCAAATAAAGTTAAATGAATTGAATGTATCAAAAATTATACAATTATAAAGAACCATTTTACTTTAGGCCCTAGTCAACCATGAACAGTTGAGGTCAAAAGTGTATATCCCCCTTTCAGAATCTGCAAAATGTTAATTTTTTTACCAAAATATGAGGGATCATACAAAGGACAACTGAGGGACTCATATGCAACTATTACAGAAGGTTCAAACACTCACTAATGCATTAGGAAACTTTTGAAATTTGAAATCTTCTAAATGGCAGTACTAAATGAAAAAAATATGATATTTAGGCAAAATAAGAAAAATGTACAGATCTTCATTCTGACCAAAAGTTTTCACCCCCCAGCCTCTTAATGCATTGTTTTTCCTTCTAAAGCATCAGTGAGTGTTTGAATCTTCTGTAATAGTTGCATATGAGTCCCTCAGTTGTCCTCAGTTTAAAAAGATGGATCTCAAAATCATACACTCATTGTTGGAAAGGGTTCAAATACACAAAAATGCTGAAAAAAACAAAGAACTTGTGGGACCTGAAGGATTTTTCTGAAGAACAGTGAGCAGTTTAACTGTTCAGGTCAAACAATGGACTCATGAAAAATTATCACTAAACAAAACACTGCTATGGATCATTCAGGGAACAACACAGTATTAAGAATCAAGTGTATGTAAACTTTTGAACTGGGTCATTCTTATAAATTCAACTATTATTTTCTCTTGTGGACTATATGAAAACGTCTTTTATGTGAAATATCTTATTCAGGTTGGTCTTAAATAAAAAATAACATGCATTTTGTCTGATCCCTTTGGTAAAATTATTATTATTTTGTAGATTCTGAAAGGGGATGTACATTTTTTACTTCAACTGTATACCACTTACAGGACAGACCTTGCACACAGACCTTTTCGAGGACTCACAGTAGACCACAAAGGCGTTCCCAAGACAAGAACCCATAATCGGTGGAAAATCTTGCATAACTCTAGGATTTTTACCTGCATTGATGCTTCAGTTCGTGTTGATGAGTCAATTATCAGTGGTTGGTTTTAAAACTGATTAGACAGGAGCAGCAGGCAGGGCATGTCGCAGGCATGACTGATTTTCCTTTGACAGATGGTAATGACCTGCTTTAATAACACAGGACGGCAGGGTTTCCTGCAAACGGTTATTAGTCATTCGCTTTCAAGTGTACTACAGCAAATCATACAAAGCCTCTATTACAGCGTCAAACTCTAGATGTCTTATTATATAATGTGAGGAAGGATGTACGGTCCAGACACGTGTTTAAGCAGGTATGTTGGACAGTCAGAGATCAAAGACGTTTGTGGTCAGTGATTTTTACAATGCGGTTTCGTTTGTCTCTATAGCAACGATGAACATCATTTTAGTCAGATAATGCAAAGGTCTGAAGAAAGGTCTAGAAATGAGAAATTAAAAGAAATTAAATGTGGAATAAAAGACACATTTTTTTTTTTTACATCTGTTAGTATCTATATGTTAGTGTATGTCTACAAACTAAAAAGGTGATGTAAAAAAAAAAAGCTACATTTTCATATTAATCACCAAACATAACTGCAAAAATAATTATAGTTAGTGCAAAGAGAGTTTACATATTTCAATATATATTGAATAATATACAATATTCATAAATAATGTCATCTAATTTTAATTGAAAATGTATTAATTTATATGATTTGTAAAAATTCCTAAAAACATTAAATATTAAAAATATATTTTATTGCATGTAAAATAAATAAATACTTATTGATGTGTTAAAAAAAATAATAAAAAAAATATTAATTATTAATTTCTAAAAAACTATATATTTTATTGGAGGTTTTTTAATTTTTTATAAATAAATAATAAAATAAAGTATATATATATATATATATATATATATATATTTTTTTTTTTTTTTTTTTTTTTTTGTTAGGTCACAAAATAATTATATATTATATGAGATAATTCAAAATCACACTACTAAAGGTCTAATTTTACTATGTAAATCACATAAACTTAAAGTAGTAGTTAAATGTAGAATATTTTTTTAATTTCTAAAAACACAATATAAAAAATACATTTTATTGTTTTTTGTTGCATAGTTTTTTAAACAAATAAATAAATAAAATAAATGTGTGTATATATATATATATATTTATATATATATATATATATATTACTTATATAAAAATATTTTTAATAAAATTTCTTTATGTATGTATAAAATAATTTATATATATATATATATATATATATATATATATATATATATATATATATATCTTAATTAATTATATTGTATAAAATGATTCAGAGCAAAAGATATGCCTAATTATACTGTATAAAATATACCGACTTAAAAATTATAAATACAGGAAACGTGCAATTTCAGCGCAACTAGCGTAACCAAACACAGTTGCAAAAATAATGATTGTTTTTACGCAGGTTTCCGGAACACTCCTCTGCAATTCAGTAAGCTTTAGAGATTACACAAACCAAAGACTAGTGTATTAAATTTAGGTATAATAAACGAATAAACTTTCGGGATGCATTGCATGGCTAAAAGCCAGTGCTATAAAACTTTAGCTCACATTAACCTTGCAATCAATCAAGTAGATTGCTGGCTTTCAGTAGACGCTTAATATCTGTGTTAATATTTCATTACTTGCATCACAGACAGGTGATGTAATGCTCATTCCTTACCTGGAGAAGCAGGTCGAAACCTGCCAGGTTGCCCTCTCAGAAGATCCACAATAATCAAACACGTTCATGCATCAACAGCATAAGAAACGCAGCGTGCAGAACATCTTTCAGTTATGTGATATTAAACGTTTTGAATCCAAACATCTTGACCCAGAAGGCTATTTAATCAAGTGCTTTATGATTTATTCTTAGGGCCCAGTGCACCTGCACAGAACTGAATATGAACAAAATGGAAATAGCACAATCATGTGGGTCTGGAGTTTCCTCCCCCACCAGTCATGATGATGGCAGAAGAGGTAAGAGGATCATTATTCAGATCACAAGAAATTACTTTTTTTTTGTTATTTTTGTTAATTTGAATAGTGAAATAGATTTTACATTTTGCATGCGCAATCACAATAGGATGTGATCTATATAGAATACCAGCATACTGCATAGTATTTACTGTGCACTTGTTTCTATTTAAACAGTATTATGCTTCATTTTTGTTGTGGGACCTCATCGTGAGTGTTCAGCAAGTGCAGTGCAAAAATAAACATAAAAATACTTTAAATTATTTTTAATTAATGTAACCTAATTTTGAAAAAAAGATTTTTTTTAATTAAATAAAGAATTTATCTGATTTTACACTTCCAGAAACAAACAATATTTACATGTATTGCTTAATGTTTTTTATAATAAATAAATAAATACTTGCTGTGCCTTAATGGTTTGATGTATTATACTGTTTAAAGGAACACTCCACTTTTTTTTTTGGAAATAGGCTTATTCTCCATTTCCCACCGACTTAAGTTGATAAGATTAATAAATGTTTTACCGTTTTGAAATCCATTCAGCCGTTCTCCTGTGCTGGCGATATCACTTTTAGCATAGCTTAGCATAGATCATTGAATCCTATTAGACCAATAGCATCGCATTCAAAAATGACCAACGAGTTTCCATATTTGTCCTATTTAAAACTTGACTCTTCTGTAGTTATATCGTGTACTAAGACCGGTGGAAATGCAAAGCTTTCTAGGCCGATAAGACTAGGAACTACACTTCCATTCCGGCGTAATAGTCAAGGAAGTTTGCTGCCGTAACATGGCCGAAGCAGGCGCAGTAATATCACGCAGCACATTTGCAAATGGTAATCTAGCTGGGAACTAATTTCAGGCACTGCGTGGTATTACTGCTCTTGCTGCATCCATGTTATGGCAGCAAACTTCCTTGACTATTACGCAGGAATGGAAGTGTAGTTCCTAATCTTATCAGCCTAGAAAATCACAGCTTTACATTTTCCGCCAGTATTAGTACACGATATCACTACAGAAGAGTCAAGTTTTAAATAGGACAAATATCGAAACTTGTTGGTCATTTTTGAACGCGATGCTATTGGTCTAATAGGATTCAATGATCTATGCCAAGCTATGCTAAAAGTGAAAGGGGGGGGGGTGCTCCTTTAATAGTATTCCACTAATTTTGTGCACAGTACATACTGCAAAATAGTTGCATGGATGCAGTGCAATAAAGGCATTAATGGTCATGTGATGTTTCTATGCAGAAGACCTGCAGAGGTCAGTCGAGGGTCGGGCAGCATCTGATGAGGAAGAGGAAGAGAGAGGCATGGATGAAGGACAGTGCTGCCACCTGGAGGTGAAACGGCTGATCAACAGATTACACAGCTGTGCCAAAGGGTGAATTTATCTTGAATGTAAAACAAGTTTTTCTGCATTTTGGCCACAATGCATGCATGCATTAATTTTGCATGTCTTTCTACAGGTGTCAGAAAGCTGCTATCTGTAACTGGCTTGTTGCCCAGAGCAAAGAAACTACAGCACGCGTTTGGATTTCTCAAGCGAATGAGAGGGGAAATGAAGCGGGAAAGGTGAGAGTTAAAGAAGAACCTGATAATTGATTATCATGCACCACATCATCTCTAATGAACACCTGTCTTCTCTGTCACATCCTGCAGGTGAAGCAGAAAGAGCTGGAGAGTTTGAGAGTTTATCACTCACTGCTGGAGGAGAGATTGACTGACACGCTCACTTTACTGCTGCAGATACCACATAAAGTGAGAATTACATTCAAAACTAGATTTTCACATTTTCAGTGATATATGATATGAAATGGTATGATAAGATATGTGACCCTAGACCACAAAACCAGTCATAAGGGTCTATTTTTTGAAACTAAGATTTATACATCATCTGAAAGCTGAATACAGGAGGATATTAGGATTGGACAATATTTGCCCAAGATACACCTATTTGGAAATCTGGAATCTGTGGGTGCAAAATAATCAAGATATTGAGAAAATTGCCTTTAAAGTTGTCCAAATGAAGTTCTTAGCAATGCATATTACTAATCAAAAATTTATTTAAATAAAATGTTTAAATAAATATTTTTTCTGATATATTTACGGTAGGAAATTTACGAAATACCTTCATGGAACATTTTCTTTACTTAATATTCTAACGGTTTTTGGCATAAAAAAGAAATTTTGACCCATACAATGTATTTTTGGCTATTGCTGTTACTTAAGACTGGTTTTATGGTCCAGGGTCACATATGATATAGCTTAAAAAAAAGAAAAAAAACATTATATTATATATATAAATAATATATTAAAGTACCTTGTAGAAATATCTTTAGATTTATTTATATTTATTTAGCATTTTATTTTTGACCAGATTTAAATGTTTTGTGTTTAACAATATAACATCATTTTATATTAATTTTATATTTGTATTAAATTATTTATTTAAAATGTATTCACATTTAAAAACTAAACATTTTAGGTTAAAAAATTACTTCTATATTATAATATAGAAGTATTTTTTCATAAATATTTTTAGGCTTATTTTTAAATATTTTTATTTTTTTCAGATTGAAATGTTTTATGTATTTACCCAACAAAATGTTTTATATTAATTTTATATTTGTATTAAATTATTTATTTAAAATGTATTACATTGAATGAAACATTTTTATTATAAAATTACTTATATAGTATAATAGTTTAAATCATAAAGAAGGCCTTTATTTTTTAATGCAGAAATTCACCTGAACCTTTCTGAGGCAAAACGTTTTCTTAAATGATTCCCTGACATTCAGTTAATATTTCAATAATTTCACATATATGAATATTATTTGTAATCAAAATCATTCTAATATTTCAATTATTTAACACATTTGCATGCTCACATTTTTCTGATGTCACGATCGGTTTATGGCCACATAATGTAGGTAAACAAATAAAACATTTAATCTTTTTTTATTATTTAATTTTACATTTTGAGTCATTCATTTTAATTCTATTTACTTAATTAATGAATTATTGTGTTTCCATCAACTCACAAACCCCTTGCAACTCTGATTTAATGCATTGAGCTGAATCAACTAAGGCTACTTCTTGTGCTCAGATGAAGCCCTAAAGTCTTTTAAAAAATATATAACATAAACATATGAACATAAATATATATTAATAAAGTCTAATAATTTATAAAAAGCAAATAACTGAATAAACACATGAAGTATTACATCAATATAATGCATCACTGAATGTTTGCTGTAGCCAAACAATAGTATGCAATGCTAATATCACATCCCCTCACTAAATTGACTTATTATTTTATGGGTAATTTGCACCTTTTATCCAGCTTGTGTACAAATTCACAGTCAAATCAAATAATGAGTCCAAAAAGAGATTTAAAGAGTTTAAAATTACCTGGTTAATATGACTTCCTGTTCACTCAGCACTCCGGAAGTGAAAGATCAAGTCAGGTGCATTGCATTGTGGGATATAGTGTTCTTCGCAGTGTGTTTTGTTTGTTTTTCAGAAAAAGCGGGTACTATTGACTGTTTGCATACTATGTACTACAGAAATAGTATACTAGTGTGCATTTCTGAATAGCCACTGTTAAAGTCCACACTGCCACCTAGTGATTAAACTCTGTAACACACTTATATATCTGTAAACCTCTAACCTGTGTGTTCTTCTGACCCATCATAGAAAGTCTCTCGCAGGATCCTGGGAAAAATACTCATCAACACACTTGATCTGTGTACTAGAAAAAGCCACGGTAAGCTCTGCCATTCTGTTTCATTGACATAGTTTTCTTTCATCCAAAACTGCTGGATAAGCTCGCATCCTTTTCTTTAGACTGCACTCCGGTGGTTCAGGTGGTGGACACGCTGTGTCGGCAGTTCCTCTCCAGTGATCTCCTGGATGGAGGAGAAGAGGTCAGCGTGGGGTCACGACCTTCTGTGACCTCAGGTCACCGAAACAGGTCCAACTCCCTTCTGATGTCCTGCTGAGAGCTCACAGATGCCCCACTTAAGACACTTTCCATGAGGGTACAAAATTGGCGTTCCATTATTTTTTACTTTTTACGGCAAATTAGTGTCAAATGATCACTTATTTTTTCATATTTTTTAAGAAATGAGTAACAAAACAACACTAAATAATATATTTATGCAGCACCGTTACCCATTGTGAGCTACTTGTTTTAAGTTTCGTTTAAAAATAAAAATATTTATTTACTAATATTTATGTTTATTTAACACTAATTGCTAGAAAATAATAAACACTCCATAAATCACGGTTTTAAAGCAACTGTATGTAACTGTTTTTGGGAAGTAATGGGTGCTTTTAAAACATTGCTTTTGAAAACGTTAAATCCTTTGTGAATTATTTTTAATCTGTGATTCAAAGTGCATAAGTTACAGTTGAAGTCAAAAGTTTACATACATCTTGCAGAATCTGCAAAATGTTAATTATTTTTACCAAAATAAGAGGGATCATGCAAAATGCAGGTTATTTTTTATTTAGTACTGACCTGAATAAGATATTGCACGTAAAAGATAATAATAGAAAATAATAGTTGAATTTATAAAAAATGACCTTGTTCAAAAGTTTACATACACTTGATTCTTTATACTGTGTTGTTCCCTGAATGATCCACAGCTTAGTGATAAAAGTTGTTCATGAGTCCCTTGTTTGTCCTGAACAGTTAAACTGCCCGCTGTTCTTTAGAAAAATCCTTCAGTTTCCACAAATTCTTTGGTTTTTCACACTGACGACAACTGAGGGACTCATATGCAACTATTACAGAAGGTTCAAACGCTCACTGATTCTCCAGAAAGAAAGACAATGCATTAAGAACCGGGGGGTGAAAACTTTTGAACAGAATGAGGATGTGTATACTGCCCTCCAAAGGCAAAGTGCAGTAACTACGCCGAGACGTGTGTAAGTTTTCGTTGACGAGACGAGAATAGACGAAAATGTTAGTGGGTGGTCCGTCAGGCGTTTAAAATGCATGACATTTCTGCTTATTGTGCATGCCAATTAAAACCGAAAAATATCTGCCGCTATGGCAAGCCGTTTTAGCATTAAATACTCTTTGCCATACTACTATGGCAAGCCGTTTTAGCATTCCATCCTTGTTTGTCTTTTACGTTTTAAAACATTCCTTCATTATTGTAATTATTGGTAAAAATAGTCGATCCGGAAGCTCACATTGTGTTGAACTATAGATCTGCTATTTTCACAACTTATAAGTGACACTACCCAACAGCAAAATACTTACTGACCTACATTAATTTCTTAAAAGACTACTTTTTCCCCTTTTTTTGACTAAAACTAGACTAAAACCTTTTTGACTTTTCGTCGACTAAAACTAGACTAAAACCTTCTTGACTTTTCGTCGACTAAAATTGGACTAAAACTAATAACCATTTTAGTCCAAAAGACTAAGACTAAATCTAAGATGGTTGTCAAAAACAACACTGCTAGCCAAGCATGTTGACACTCTTGTTTCTCTGAAACACTCTCGTTTCTCTGGTGCAAAATTGAACCGGAAGACTTTGCCACAAGACAAAACAGTTGTCACAAAGTCCATTTTAAGCCTTAACTCAATTTTGACCAAATGCGTAGTTACTGCGCTTTGCCTTTGGAGGGCAGTATATTTGTCTCATTTTGTATAAATATCCTATTTTTTTCATTTAGTACTGCCCTTCAGAAGCTACAAAAGATACTTACATGCTTCCCAGAAGACAAAATAAGTTAAATTTACTCTGATCCTTAAATTCCAAAAGTTTTCACCCCCCGGCTCTTAATGCATCGTCTTTCCTTCGGAAGCATCAGTGAACGTTTAAACCTTCTGTAATAGTTGCATATGGAGAGCAGCGGGCAGTTTAACTGTTCAGGACAAACAAGGGACTCATAAACAACTATTACTATCATTAGCCCTATTTTGTACCCTGTTTGTGAAATTGTCTTTAACTCTTTTTCTTATCCAATCACATATTACACAGTATCCTAAAATCTTTTTAAGTGTTTACCCTTGTTAAGTGCAAGTAGGTTCACATTATAAGAAGCTTTAAAGTGTATATACTGTCATTTCTCCGCGAAGCACTTAATCTGCTTGAGAAACGTTATGCTCTCATGTGACCCTCTTACAACATTTTTAACAATTGTATTTATGCTATATTATATCTGTATATTTGATAAGATTAAGAAAATAAACCTTTTTTTTTTAGAAAGCATGTATATTTTTGTGCACGTTAATGTGGAGGTGAATGTGTGACTGATATCTGAAAGTCACAGTAACTCATGATGTCAGACATGGTGTCACATTTCTATTCCCGCTGCTACAATGTGTCGCTCACTGAGACGAGGACAAGATGAGACAATGTGACTCCTCATGAAGGGAGTTCAGGGAGTTTCATACATATGATCACAAACTCAAGAAGGACCAGTGTTTAGCATTGAAAAAGAAGTTAACACTTCATTTTATATTTTATTATCTAATGTAATGACATTAAAAAAATTGTAACCCTGTAACTATTAATATTAATTATATAAATATATATATAATATTTGATACACTTCCAGTCAAAAGTTTTTGAACAGTAACATTTTTAATGTTTTAATGTAAAGAAGTCTTTTCTGCTCACCAAGCCTGCATTTGTTTGATCCAAAGAACAGCAAAAACAGTACAATTTTGAAATATTTTTACTATTTAAAATAACTTTACTATTTGAATATATTTTCAAATGTAATTTATTCCTGCGATTTCAAAGCTGAATTTTTAGCATCATTACTCCAGTCACATGATAACACATGCACTATGACCTGAATGAGTTCTGAATGATACTAAAAGGCCTATTGCTAAAAAAAAGTACAAACTATCAGTCTCATGACTGAGAGCATGAACAGGTTAGCAATTTTTTCAGATTCAGATCATTTGGAGGCCTAAAAAGTGTGTATTCACTATAAAACAGAAGGCTTTATAAAGTAAGATGTGATTTTTACTACTTTCTAAGTCATATTATATACTGTAATATAAGTAATCCAATTGCTACTGTAGTTCTTTTGTTTAGTGTTCTTCTCAGACATCTGTCAGATGACAAAGACCCTCAGTGTGAGTTTGTGTCTGTGTGTCTCATGCATCAGGCACATTGTGTTCAGAACCCTGCGCTGATCAAACTCTCAACAACATTCAATACGAAAGATTAAAAAAGCCACTAAAGTCAGTTCTGTCATTCTCTAGAAATATCTTGTAACGTCCTCCTACATACAGCCGAGCCTCGGCTTCGTTTTAGCATGCAGGTGTTTGTCCCCGTCTACTCTTATCCGTGTCGATCCCTATTATTTCAATACCGATCCGACTGAGCCGCTCTCATGCTGAGTTATGCGTCTGGATGATTCGCTGCATTATGAATGATAAGAACAGAACACAGTCAGAATACACTCTGATAATAGAGAAACATCTGAGTAACAACCTCCAAATGCAAGGTCGTCGGCAATGGCGTCAAACTTTCACTTATCAGACATTTATTATCCTGAGAAACCTCGAATAAAAGTATCACAGTTTCAACTTTGATAATAAATGTTTCTTGAGCAGACAATCAGCATATTAGAACGATTTCTGAAGTATCACGTACCTCCGAAGACTGCAGTAGTGATGCAGAATATGTAACTTTGCATTGAAGTCAAAAGTTTACATACACCTTGCAGAATCTGCAAAATGTAAATTATTTTATTTGATCAAATTACGAGGGATCGTACAAAATGCACAAGAGAAATAATAGTTGACCCTGTTCAAAACATACACACACACTTGTTAATACGGTGTTGTTACCTGAATGATCCACAGCTGTTCATGAGTCCCTTGTTTGTCCTAAACAGTCTGAACAGGAAAATGCTTGAGGTCCCAAAAATTCTTCAGTTTTTCAGCATTTTTGTGTATTTGAACCCTTTCCAACAATGACTGCGTCTTCTTTTCACACTGAGGGACTCATATGCAACTATTACAGAAGGTTCAAACGCTCACTGAGGCTTCAGAAGGAAACACGTTGCATTAAGAGCAGGGGGTGCTTTTGGAAACTTTTTTTGTCTTCTGGGAAACATGCAAGTATCTTCTGTAGCTTTTTTGAAGGGCATTACAACATTAAAAAATATGATATTTAGGCAAAATAAGAAAAAATTACAAATCTTCATTCTCAAAAGTTTTCACCACTGGCTCTTAAAGCATTTTTTTTTCTGAAGCATCAGTGAGCGTTTGAACCTTCTGTAATAGTTGCATATGAGTCCCTCAGTTGTCCTCAGTGTGAAAATATAGATCTCAAAATCAAACAATCATTGTTGGACAGGGTTCAAATACAAAAAAATGCTGAAAAACCAAAGAATTTGTGGGACCTGAAGGATTTTTTTTGAAGAACAGCGGACAGTTGAACTGTTCAGGACAAACAAGGGAGTCATAAACAACTATAACTAAACAAACAAAAAAAAAAACAAAAAAAAACACAATATTAAGAATCAAGTGTATGTAAACTTCAGAACTGGGTCATTTTTTATCAATTCTAAGCTATTATTTTCTCTTATTCAGGTCAGTACTAAAAAAAGAAACAAAATGCATTTTGTATGATCCCTCATATTTTGCTAAAATATTTAGCATTTTTGCAGCTCAGTTTCAATAAATGCTCTAAATTCCATTTTAATTTCAAAAGAGTGTCAATGTGTTTATTTAATACTTAACATCTGTGTCAAAAAAACAACAACAGAAAAACACGGGTTGTACGAAATAATATAATCTTTTATTTCCAGCAATTTACAAGTACCTCTGTTAGGTCCCCTTAACAGTGTCAGATTGAAGCAGCCGCAGGGCAGAAACTGATGGAGAAGAAATCAAAGATCTCAAATAACCAGTTACCGTTACTATCTGTACACTCTTGGATAATCTGGTAAGTTTGCTTTAGTGGGATGTGACCCTCAAGGCCAATTTAAATGGGGAAGGTTATGTTTTCTTGTAGGAAGTTACAGATTAAAGATTAGAAAGTATATGTGACAGATTATACAAACCCACAAGTAAATATTAATTTATTCTAAAACTCATGGGGATCTCGGTGGCTTTGCTTTACCACCAACACATCTGCCCTGGAACAACACAACGGATGGGATGATTTGCTTACCAGATCAATAAAATACAATATGAAAATCAACTTCATTAATTAAAAAAAAAAAAAATCTCATTGTAAAAAGAAAGACCTATAAATCTACATGTCAAGACTTGCTTGTGATTTGTTAAGGCATATTATGCTCAATTCACCGAACCAGATCAAGTGTGAGGTTTTGCTGGATATTAGGCACCAAACTTTGAGATATTTGTTAAGGAAAAAAAAAAGAAAAAAAAAAAAAGAATTACTGATAACGTACAGTAAACATCTCTACTGGTCCAATGCAAAGGAAAAATGCAACAAAATGAAAAATAAACATTTATAGAATAAATATATTATTTACAAATAGCTTTGTCACATCTATAGAAATAAATAAACAAAGCCTCCCATCCCCTGAAGAAATATTCACAACTATGGAGAGCTGTCATGGTACAATGGCAGCACTGGATCAGTTGCACAGTAATATTCGTGATGTTTGTGGCATGCTCTCCTTGCAAAAGTGCGACCTCTTGTGGCAAAGTCTGACATTACAGTACATCTTGTGCACTATCGTGACATTAAACGTGCTTGTAACACTAGAATTCGCCTAGAAACCACATTAAGGAACAGAAAACAAAATGTACACTTAAAACAAAAGGGGTGTGTTTAATAAAGTGTGATTTTTTTAATGTTATGTGCCCGGCACAATCCACTCAGCTGATGTGCGCAAATGGAGCGATTTTTCTACACAGCCCTTTAGCATAGCAGGCTAACATTAACACACGGTCCGTAACTGGACGTCAGTTGCTTTATAAGGCTTGGCTAGTCATTAAAATACACATTAGTTTAATGGCAACTACTGATTAGAGATTTTTATTGCTGTGACTGAGGTACAGCTTATTAGCCATCCTGTTAGCCTTTCAAGTGTTTCTGAGTGGCGTTCAAAACATTCGAAATGAAACCATCACGCTTCAGTGAGAAAAAAAAAAACTAAAGGATTTTAATCAAGCATGGCTTCAAATCACATTCGGAAAGCCGGTTAAACAGCACGGTTTTGTAGCTAGCAAGCAGTGGTGCAGATGTCAAAATAGCCCTTTTCATAAGCATTTTTTTTTGCATAATTCTACAGTAAAAAGGCTTTTGAGGCTGATTTGATGTTTCTTGTCAATACGCAATATGCTTTTCATTTTAAACTAATTAAATTGACTAATTAACCCTTTGTTAAGCTTTGCCTTAAAAACGTACCTGTACAATGCTAAAGACTTGGTGTAGGATTTGTTTTAAAACAATTTGCAGTTAAACTGCTGGTAAATTTTGCAAATAATTATGGAATAATTATTTGCAAATAATTAGGAATGACACTAGATGTGAAATGTTGAAGTATGAAAACTGAAACAATGTACTTTTAGACCGTTTTTTACAAATAGTATGCAAAAACATCTATAATCTAACTGCTGAAAAAAAAAAAAACTAAAACCAGCCTAGGCTGGATGGCTGGTCTTAGCTGGTTTAAGCTGGAGGTAGCTGGTTTTAGCTGGTCTCTCAGGCTGGGAAAGTGGCCAAACCCCCTCTAAAACCAGCCTGCTGACCAGCTAAACCAGCCAACCAGCCTAGGCTGGTTTAAGATGGAGGTAGCTGGTTTTAGCTGGTCTCCTAGGCTGGGAAAGTGGCCAAAACCCCTCTAAAACCAGTCTGCTGACAAGCTATGACCAGCTAAAACCAGTCTGGTTGACCAGCTAAAACCTGCCAACCAGCCTAGGCTGGTTTAAGCTGAAGGTAGCTGGCTTTAGCTGGTCTCCCAGGCTGGGAAAGTGGCCAAAACCCCTCTAAAACCAGCCTGCTGACCAGCTAAAATCAGCCTACCAGCCTAGGCTGGTTTAAGCTGGAGGTAGCAGGTTTTAGCTAATCTCTCAGGCTGGGAAAGTGGCCAAAACCCCTCTAAAACTAGTCTGCTGACCAGCTATGACCAGCTAAAACCAGCCTGCTGACCAGCTAAAACCAGCCAACCAGCCTAAGCTGGTTTAAGATGGAGGTAGCTGGTTTTAGCTGGTCTCCCAGGCTGGGAAAGTGGCCAAAACCCCTCTAAAACCAGTCTGCTGACCAGCTATGACCAGCTTAAACCAGTCTGGTTGACCAGCTAAAACCTGCCAACCAGCCTAGGCTGGTTTAAGCTGGAGGTAGCTGGTATTAGCTGGTCTCTCAGGCTGGGAAAGTGGCCAAAACCCCTCTAAAACCAGCCTGCTGACCAGCTAAAACCAGCCAACCAGCCTAGGCTGGTTTATGATGGAGGTAGCTGGTTTTAGCTGGTCTCCCAGGCTGGGAAAGTGGCCAAAACCGCTCTAAAACCAGTCTGCTGACCAGCTATGACCAGCTAACCAGCCTAGGCTGGTTTCAGCTGTTTTTTTTCAGCAGGGTAAGCTATGAAACGGACCTTTTCTTATTTAATTGACTGTGATAAGTGTTTTTATTCACCTCGAGTTTGCAGGCTCTGCATTTCTTTAATCATGTTACTGGGTAATTTAACAATTTTATTTAAAAGAAAACCGAAGATAAAATGCTTTGCAATGCATACTTCCTTTCAACTTGCATTGGAATAATTTCCAATTCATTCTGAACACTTTGTGAACACATTTTACTAAAAATAATAGAAACTTCAGTTCATTCCTACGAGGTGTTCTGTAAAGCTTTTCTATGTAACCAAAGAAGGCAGAGCTTAGTAAAGGGTCAATTGTATTTGTGCTTCTGGACAACGAAACCAGTCATGAAGGTCAATTTTGTGAAATTGAGATTTATACATCTAAAAGCTGTATAAAAAAAGCTTTCCATTAATGCATGGTTTGTTACAATAGGACAATATTTTAATATTTGGAATCTAAGGGTGCAAAAAATTCAAAATATTGAGAAAATCTCTTTTAAAGTTGTCCAAATGAAGTTTTGATATATTTACGGTAGGACATTTACAAAATATCTTTACTTAATATTAATGAAAAATCGATAATTTTGGCTATTGCTACAAATATACCCCATGCTACTTAAGACTGGTTTTGTGGTCCAGGGTCAAATATGTACTCTATATAATATAATCAAATAATATATTAATTGGGATTTGGTAAGCCTTTAAGAGTGCATTGTCAAATGATTTCTGTTTTTTTTCTAACTCACAGCCCTTTTAAAATAACCACTTTGTTAACCATCACTACAAATACATGAACTGTCCCAGTATTTTGAGTCCAGGGAGGAGATTTTGTACATTAACGGATGTGGACTTCACAATAACGGCCTGAGAAGCTTACATCAATCTTACAGGCCTTGGGATGACACTGTTGTGTACGTAACGGAAATGTACCTACGCAAATGAGGCAAAGTCTGATATTTTATCCTTTAGGTGTTAAGGGTAAACAACCCATGAAACCTTTTCATTGCATTGCACAATTTGAGTATTTGACGGAGTGCAATGAAATAATAAAGCACTTAGGGTTACTATTTCTCTCTGTAACAATAAGCAAAGCTACTAAAGCAAATTTAGATTTGTGTGTTAAAGTGATTTCTATGTATTTTACAGTACTCTGTTTTGTATGTTTTATCGTCAAAAGGTCCCGTTTGAGATTCGATCTCTGTTATTGAGACCCAACTGACTCTATAAGTCTAAAATGTTATTTAGGTCACTTTGATGGTCCAAATATGTTTTTTGTCTTTATTTGAGAAAGGCTGTGAGTGCCGCCCTTGAAACCCATCATTCTGTAGCACTTGGTGATTTAGCAATCTATGTTCGTTTGCCTCTCGAGAAATATTTCAAGTTTAGGTCGATCTTTACATGCAGCCGACGCGACTGGCCGTAAAATCGGGCCGAACGTCCCCATTGAAAAATAATGAGGATTGTTGTTCTCCCAGTAGCTAAAAAACAACGAAATTACATATTGATACTAAAGCAAAATAATGTCATCAATATAATCATAGTAGCCATTGTAGCCATAACAATATAGATATTATTTCTCTATGTGGCATTATAAATAAAGACATCTGTGTTGCTTGGACAGAGTCAAAGGAAGCAGCGTGGATCAATCACCCACATCTGTGTCCCGATCTCCAATAAGCCACAGGATGTGGAAACACAGAGCCAGGAAGCCCGTCCCCAGCAGGTCTCCTAGGGCGGTCAAGTAGGGAATGGAGAAGTTGTCAGGATTCATCCCTCGACGCCACATCCAGTTGACCATCCAGTCAGCAAGGTACAGCAGGATCACGACCTAGATGGAAATGCAGAGAATGTGTCAATGTGATGAAAATGGATGGTCCTCAAATCCGATTGGCTGAGAGGAGTCTTCAGGAACCTGCTGAGAGCAGCCTTACCTCGGCCAGATTTTCTGGAATTTGCCGCTGTCTCTAATGTCTCTGCAGTGGTTTAACATTTGATATAATTTGTTTGGGGTAAATCTAACAGTCTTTTGTCTCATTAATCTGGTATTTGTTCCAGAGCAAATCGTTTTGGCTGAGGGGATATCTCACGTTAGATTTTATGTAAATTTAACGCTGTAAATCAGAGCGCTGCCTTTGTACTTTTGACTAAATTGCCTTGCAACTTTTTTGATGGCTGTTGTTGTTTAATCAATAAATAATAGCAATATTTAATAATAGTATTATTATAAATAGATTTTTTTTTGGTGAATAGAGACTTTATTTTTTATTTATTTGCTATTTATTCAAAATAGACATCTTTTGTAACATACTAAGTGACTTAAGTGTCACTTTTGATCAATTTAATGTGTACTTACTGAATAGAAGTATATATTTTTTTATATTTGATAACAAATTACCTTGTTCAAAAGTTTATATACACTTGTTTCTTAATACTGTGTTGTTACCTGAATGATCCACAGCTGTGTGTGTTTTTTTGTTTGTTTAGTGATAGTTGTTCCTAAGTCCCTTGTTTGTCCTGAACAGTTAAACTGCCCAATGTTTTTCAGAAAAATCCTTCAGGTCCAACAAATTCGTTGTGTATTTGAACCCTTTCCAAAAAAAAATAAATAACTGTAATACTTTGAAATCCAGACTCATATGCAACTAATACAGAAGGTTCATATGTTCACTGATGCTTCAGAAGGAAAGACGATGCATTAAGAGCCGGGGGTGAATTTTTTATTTATTTAAAGATCAGATTAAATTAAACTTATTTTGTCTTCTGTGAAACATAAAGTATCTTCAGTAGCTTCTGAAGGGCAGTAATAAATGAAAAAATAAGATATTTAGCCAAAATAAGAAAAATGTACACATTCAAAAGTTTTCACCCCCTGCTCTTAATGCTTCGTTTTTCCTTCTGGAGCATCAGTGAGCGTTTGAACCTAGTTAAACCTAATAGTTGCACATGAGTCCGCTTAGTTGTGTGAAAAGATGGATCTCAAAATCATACAATCATTGTTGAAAAAGGGTTCAAATACACAAAAATGTTGAAAAACCAAAGAATTTGTGGGACCCAAATGATTTTTCTAAAGAACAGCGGGCAGTTTAGCTGTTTAGAACAAACAAGGGACTCATGAACAACTATCACTAAACAAAAAAACAACAACTGTGGATTATTCAGGGAACAACACAGCATTAAGAATTAAGTGTATGTAAACTTTTGAACAGGGTCATTTTTTATAAATTCAGCTTTTATTTTCTCTTGTGGACTATATGTACATCTTTTATGTGAAATATCTTATTCAGGTCAGAACTAAATAAAAAAGAACATGCATTTTGTATGATCCCTCTTATTTAATAATAATTACCATTTTGCAGATTTTGCAAGGTGTATGAAAACTTTTGACTTCTACTGTATTTGTAATTGCATTATAGCAATGACAATGTAATGTTCCCACACAAAAAAATTGACCCAGATATTGTTTTATAGCATTCACTCAAACATCCCTCATGTAGGTCAGAAACCCTATAAAACCTAACATTTCCTTGTAATGAGAAACAGATGCACAAGTGTACCTGAAGTAGAGCTGCGGCCAAATAAAATGCAATGAAGACGGAGGTGAGAGTGGTGTGTCCACCCTGCATAGAGTTAATGGTGTAGAGGAAGACCATATGACCAGGAGCCACCAGGAGGAAGAGCACTCTGGCAGAACGCGAGTTGACGCCTGATGAGAGAGTAAATGTAGGGTGAGCCCTAAAGTCATTGAGACACAATAAAGGCAAATATGCTACTATCAATATTGCGTCTTTACTAAAAATAGGACTGTTAGTCATCACGTCACTCACCTGAACCAAAAAATGAGCTCCAGGGAGTGGGGCATTTTTGTGGGGCTGGGTTCGGCTCTGCTATGGGCAAAGCATTCATGTGCAGGTAGGTGGAGATTCGACTGGCTTGAACCGCCACCAAATTGCCGCCCACACCTACAGCAGGGCAAAACAAACAATGTATACAATGATCTTTGGTCATAGTAAGGGCTAGTTAACACACCTGATGGAAACACTGAATCAGGAGATACGAGGTGATAAGGATTCTCACCGTTGATGACGGGCGTGAAAACCGCCATTCCAGCGAAGTTAGGGTTAGATACTGTCTTATCCAGAATGAGGCCTCCAACACTGTTTCAAAAGAAGCTCAATTTATTTTAACGATACAAAGATACCGCATCTCCAGTGTCAGATAAATGATTGACATATCGCTGTCAGCCCAAGTGAGTCATCCATCCATCATAAAGAGGAATGAGGAAATAGAGCATCTTTATCTTAATCAGTGTTCTTCCTACCTGCTGATCGCCATTGCGATAATGACAGGCTCCCAGCCTGAGTAGAGCACTTCCCGGGTGGAAGGTATCCGCCGGGCGATAAGCACCCAGATGGGTGTCAGGGCGACAAAGAAGGCACAAACCATCGGGTTGGCATAGTCGTTGAATTCTGGAAGGAAAAACAACATTCAATTCAAAGTTAGATAAATTAAACATTTTCACATTAATATATGTTTATATATATATATATATATATATATTCTGGAATTGTTTATTCTGGAAATTGAATGCCTTAAAGTATGGAAGCCCATTTCCGCCACTGAATAAAAAATAAAAAAAAGGTTATTGCAACTTTGCAAGATATAGATTTAGAGTTACGAGAAGAGATAAAAATTCTGACTTTTCCATCACAATTCTGACTTTTTCCTCAGAATTGCATGATATAAACTCAAAATTGCGAGTTTTAAAGTCTGAATTGCGAGATACAAACTCACAATTCTGACTTCTTCCTCAGAATTCTGACTTTTCCCTAAGCATTGCGATATAAAATCGAAATTGCGAGTTATAAAATCTGAATTGCAAGATATAAAGTCAGAATTGCGAGATACCTACGCACAATTCTGACTTTTTCTTAAGCATTGCGATATAAAATCAAAATTGTGAGTTATAAAGTCCGAATTGAGAGATATAAAGTCAGAATTGCAAGATACAAACTCACAAGTCTGACTTTTTCCTCAAAATTCTGACTTTTTCCAAAGCATTGCGATATAAAATCGAAATTGTGAGTTATAAAGTCTGAATTGCAAGATATAAACTCACAATTGCAAGATATAGTCTGAATTGCGAGATATAACCTCACAATTCAGACTTTTCCTCAGAACTGCATTATAGAAACTCGAAATTGCGAGTTATAAAGTCTAAATTACGAGACATAAACTCATATTTGTGCCTTTCCTCAGAACTGCATGTTATTTAAAATCAAAATTGCGGGTGCTAAAGTCTGAATTACAAGACATAAACTCACAATTGCAAGATATGAAGTCTGAATTGCGAGATATAAACTCACAATTTTGACTTTTTCCTCAGAATTGTGTAATATAAAGTCGAAATTGCGAGTTATAAAGTTTGAATTGCGAAATATAAACTTTGTATATTGCAATTTTGACCTTTTTTCTTGCAATTGTGTGATTATATCTCACAATTCCAACTTTTTCACACAATTCTGACTTTTTTCTCAGAATTAAGAAATATAAACTTGCGATTTTGAAAAAAAAGAGAACATTTTGTCCCCTCAAAATTGGACTTTATAACTCCATAATTGCGAGTTTATCTCTCACAATTCTGACTTGACTCCCAATTGCGTGTTATGAAGTCAGAATTGCGAGATATAAACTTTTTATAAAAATCTTTTTTGTTCAGTGGCATAAACGGGCTTCCATATAAAAGCCTTTTAAAACTTGATGGGTGCAAAAAAAATATTATTCACATTACAAATGAAAATATGTCTGACAAAAAGAACATTTATATGAAAACCACATCAAAAATAAATACATTAAAAATAATAATAATAATAATAAAAACATAATTTTGATGATCCAAGTTGAAGCCATGGTAAAATAATGGTCATAAAATACAGATCTCTTCATTCTAAAGACTGAATTGTCATGAATAACACATTTAATGCAAGACGTGTGGAATTCAACACCAGTTCAGACAGTTTTAAAACCAAAGCTGGTTGAGAAATAACAATAACACACAACATTCTTGGGTGCAATTTTACACCCAGATTCTGGAGAAGTTGGGTAAGATGAAAGCTTGCTTAACCTACTATTTTCACTTTGGCCGTTTTACATGTTTACATCCAGATGTTTTGGTCTGTGAGGTTTGATAAGACATAAACATGCAATCAATCTTTACCATAAATGTTTCCATGTGCACACTCTCGCTTTAGTACTGTTCACCGCACATCAAAACACCAAGGTATTGTCACAAGAACACTCAACTAACAATAGATGTGTTCTTGTGTCATTTCATCTCAATGTACTAAATGCAATCTAAATATTTGCTCCCACTATATGTTGTTGCTTTATGAGGTCTAAAGGGAGAGATAGAGAGAGTCTAATAGGTGCACAAAAACCCTCACAAAGCAGGTGGTGTCCACAAGCCCCGACATGCCCCAGCAAGCTACGCTACGCTATAACGTGACTCGGCATGACGACTTAGGGAAATCTGACTGAATGTATTACTCATGAGAATCAAACCTACACAAAAACTATGATAACCCTCATATTTTACATTTATCAAAATCATGTGTGCAGGTGCATGTTTGGGTGTTTGTAGAAAGCACATTGCATATATACGTTTCATAAATGTGTCAAGAAAAACTATTACTATAATTGTGGGTGGAAGTTGTATGAGTAATAATACTTGTTTAATAGTAGAATGTAAGTTCAAAACAGTTACGGGAAATGATAGTGTCAGAAAGTTTAGGGTAGTAACACGTAAAATGACATGGTAGCTATAAAATATTATTGTAGTGTCAATACAAACTGTGCATAAAATAAAAATGAATTATGATTATTCGATTAAAAATATAGCTGCAAGCAGCGATTACTGGGGTTCAAGCACTTAAGGCATTTAAGCACATAGGGAAAAAGACATTGTGTTAACATGGCTGTAAATACCTAAATCAATTATTTAAAAAAAGTCAGGTAATTGATCACAGAAATATGAAGATATTTAACATTTATGACTGTTATAGTGCCAAGTATGGTTCGATCTACTTAAAACATTGCATGGTTGTTTAGAATCACTCATGTGCTTACCAGCTTTTGTGAAGTTTTGAGTTTTCCTTTAAGCTTTACAGGATTTTGGGTAAATTTGGTGAGGCCCCTTTTCTAAGTGACTTTGTTATAGCCTCCCAATGGTAAATTTCAATTTTTTTTTTGATAATTATTGACCTAGTGAGTCCAGAGAATTGTACTGCAGTGTTTTTCATATTGAGCACAAAACCTAGTTTGCAAAAGTAGGTTTTTAACATCTTCTCAATCATTTAACAAATTAATTGATTGACAGCAGTGGTTCTAGAGTCAAAGCTGTCCTGAATGAGGAATCCTATTGTATGACATGAATATTGCACATATGTGCGAAAAAAAACGTCCAGCGTTTACGCCCTTGAAAAATTCGATATTGCCCCCCCAGTGGCCGATTTCTTTCAAATTTCTCTCAGACCTTTGGGGCTGTGAGTCAAACAGGCAAACAGAGTTTCTTTCCAAGCGGCCACCTTTAACCTTGTCTATGTCTGCGGCTATGTTTTTTGAGATACGCAAATGTCCTTATATACACTTGTGGCACTTTGGACCAGGATCATGCTCACTGATTCTCATGTTAAAAAGACAAATGATTACACAGTTATAGCCATTTTTTTTAATAGCACCACCAAGTGGCGGAGCTCCGGGATTTTTTTCCTTTGACCTCAGATTGAGCTTACATAAGTACTCTGAGTTTGGCGAAGATGTCTCATTTCATTTAAAAGTCATCTAATTTCATCTAAAAATTGCCCTGCCCCTTTCGAACGTTTTGGCGTCTCTTTGCGATGGCGAGTCAAAAGTACAACTTTTTTTGATAATTATTGATATTCACTCTCCAGAGAATCTGGTTTGGTTCAAATCAGGCGAAAAACCTAGAACTACTTCGCAAAAGTAGGTTTTTCAAAAAATATTAAATATCTAAAAATTTAACTAGGTTCACAATTGAATCTGGTTTAGGTGTTATGAGCTATTTCATATTTTTGTTCGCTGTATTGCCCCCGTTGTGCCGACTGGGACGAGCCTTGGTCACATTGTAAGCGGTGTGACTACTACCATCCCTCCAAGTTTCAAGTTTCTATGACTAATGGTTTGGTCTGCACTTTCAGTTTTACGTGAAGGTCGCTGATGCGTGACGATTCTAACAATTACAATACGGTTTCAGTGCTACGCGTTTGAACCCCTAAATAAGTCTCTGTGTTATTTTTAAACCTCCAAGCAAGTGTTGAGATGCCATTTCCTCCCTGACTCTGGCAGTTCCTCTACAGAGCAAGTTTTCTGATACACAAGGTTACATAACACGACTAATTAAAGAAGATACTGACTTCTGATATCTTCAGTTAAGGCATGCAAAAGTTTCATTTAAGCAGCTGCCAAGATATTCTTCTTTTGAACTCCAAACAGAAACAGAGGAAAGATAATTGCCTTTCTAGGCCGTTCGGTTCATCCGCTAAAAAGTATGTGAATCTACAAACTTGCTCATATATCTGCCAGCACTTGGATCACAAAATGTACTGACAGTGGATATCCGATTACGGTAGTGTTCCCGAAGAGCTATGCCAAAGAACTGAGGCTTCCACTCACCGAGCTCCTTATAGAGGCCCGTACTGATGCCAGCCAACAGCGCCAGGGTGATCAGGTCACCGAGGCTGGCCGCAATGGGGGTGGCCACATTGTCTGGGTTGATGCCAACTTTCCTGGATGCGATGATAACCCCGATCATGATAAGACCTGGCCGGAAGAGGAGAGGAAAGATTTGTCAAGTTAGCGATGAAAAGGTGGAATTAACACAGGAGATTGTGTCAATCTCAAACAATGAAGACTAGACATTCTTCATTTTTGATACCTCCTGTTTGGAGGATATATTTCCACTTGTTGAAATGAGACCTCAGAGCCACTTTGTCTTTCCAGGTTCAGAAACAAGCATTAGATGCTACTCGACTCTTTTTAGGCTGTCATAATGTTATAAACTCTGCATGCTTAAAGGATTAGTTGACTCCCGAATGAAAATTTCCTGACAGTTTACTCACCTCCAGATGTTCATGTCTTTCTTACTTCGGTCGAAAAGAATTGAAAGTATTTGAGGTTTTTTTTTTCATATAGTGGGCTTCAGTGGGGATCAGTGGGTTGAAGGTCCAAATTGCAGTATCAGTGCAGCTTCGAAGGTCTCTACACAATCCCAGCCAAGGAATAAGGGTCTTGTCTAGCAAAACGATCAGTCATTTAAAAAACAAATAATTTATATACTTTAACTTTAAATGCTCTTGCACAAGCTTTCTGACGAATCATGTTGGAAAGTCACGCATGGTTAGTTCTTCGTCTGTGTACTTTGGTTTGAAAAAGTAGGGTAAGGCGAAAAACTGCATCTCATTTTTTCTTCCAACTTCAAAATCATCCAACATCGTTGTTTCACTTTTTTTATAAAGAGCATTTGACTTTCTTTGCATATAAGCTTTGTAAACACTGGGTCGGTGCTTCTGTCAAATGCATTGAACTAGTGCAAGACAAGCATTTGTGGTTAAAAAGTATATCAATTTATTTATTTTTTTAGAAAATGTTCAATCGTTTAACTAGATTCCTTGACTGGGATTAAGTAGAGCCCTTTGAAGCTGCACTGAAATTGCAATTTCACCTTCAACCCATTGATCCTCATTGAAATCTACTATATGGAGAAAAATCCTTGAATGTTTTCCTCAAAAACCTTAATTTCTTTTCGACTGAAGAAAGAAAGACATGAACATCTTGGATGACATGCAGGTGAGAAAATTATGAAGAAATTTTTATTCTGGAAGTAAACTAATCCTTTAATACAACAGACAACAGATTACATATATATGTTTTGCCACACAATATTTTATATTTAAATTTTTGGGCTACTTAAAATGTTTTCTTTATTTTATGAATACATTAATAGTTTTCTTTTAAAATGTGCATTGTAAAATAAATTTAACACATTGCACTGAGATGCAATCTAAATGCAACTAAACTGCAACGTTGTGAAAATGTTTTAAGCATTAGTTTCTCACAACTTAAAAGGTACACTCCTGAAAATAAAGGGTCAAGTAAAGGGTTCTGAAGCGATGCCATAGATGGTTCCCCAAAGAACCTTGCAGTGAACATTTCTTAAAAGAACATCTAAATGGCCTTTTTTGTGTATGGTTTTGTCAAAGATTCTTCATGGAACCACCAATGCCAATAAAGCATCTTTATTTTGAAGAGTGTAGATGTCTGAACCCTCTCACCTAGCAGCAAAGAAGCGATGAATGCGGTGGCCACGCTGCTGGCACAGAGCAGGACGGCATGGCCGATCTTAAAATTACCCTCTGGAATCCAGCCAAAAATGACTGCAGCGATGGAAGCCAGGAAGCCGACCACTGTGGCCTGAACCTGAAAGCAGAAGGGGCACAATGAACTCGGACACCTCTCTTAAACATCCTCCCACCTTCCTGAAGTTCAAAGTCTTCATGTCAAGTTTACTTTGTTCTCTTTCATCATTAGTGTACACATGCCAGTATTGGGTTTTGGGGTTATTTCCGAGAAAAAAGATCACCCAATCATTACATAATTGTTTAGTCAAGCATGCAATCTGGAAAAGTCAAACCTCACATGATTATGTGACTCTGTGACTATGACAAAATTTAGGATTGACTGCCCCGACTGTAAGTGATCAAATACAATACGTTTTGTTCTAAAACTGCTGACTCGTTTGTTAAAGGTATAGTTGACCAAAAATGAAAATTCTGTCATTAAATCTGTCATTCATCTTCAGAGCACAAATTAAGATACTTTTAATGAAATGCAAGAGCTTTCCGACCCTGCATAGACAGCAATGGAACTACCATGTTCAAGGCCCAGAAAGGCAGTAAGGACATTGTTAAAAAAGTCCATGTCACATCAGTGGTTCAACAGTAATTTTCTGAAGCTACAAGAATATTTTTGTGCACAAAGAAAACAAAAATCACGACTTTATTCAACTATTTCTTCTCTTCCGTGTCAGTCTTTGATGCACGTTCACAACAGCAAAATTACGATTGTACCACTGATGTCACATTGCCAATTTTTAGTCCTTACTACGTTTCTGGGCCTTGAATGTGTCAGTTGTGTTGCTGACTATGCAGGGTCAAAAAACTCTCAGATTTCATCAAAAATATCCTAATTTGTGTTCTGAAGATGAACGAAGGTCTTACAGGTTTGGAACGACATGAGGGTGAGTAATTAATGACAGAAGTTTAATTTTTGGGTGAACTGTCCCTTTAATTCAATCTTTACTACATAGTGAACATTATATAGTTTACTATATAAGGAAAGATTGTGAAAAATATGCTTTTAAACAGCTCCAGTTAATACTACGCACTGCGTATGATGTTCAGTGTTTTTAATGTTAACTAAAACTATTAAAAATTATTTTCTGTAAATTATTTATCTAAATGAATTTAATTTAGATATTAGGAAAACTTAAATGTAAATAAAAAATGTTGCTTTGGAAATTAACCAAAAATAAACAAGTACTAAATTTAAAATTAAACCAAAGCTAAATAGAAATATTTAAATAACCAAAAAGACCAAATTACATAAGAAAAAAGTAAACTAAAATTAAAACGGAAACGACGTTCAAAATAAAAGCTAATTCAAAATATTACTAAATGCTATAATAGTTTAGAAATAATACTAAAATAACACTAATAGCATTATATGTGACCCTGGACCACAAAACCAGTCTTACTGTAAGTAGCATGGGTATATTTGTTGCAATAGGCAACAATACATTGTATTGGTCAAAATTATTCAAATCATTAGGATATTAAGTAAAGATCATGTTCCATGAATATATTTTGTAAATTTCCTACCGTAAATATATCAAAACTTAATTTTTGATTAGTAACATGCATTGCTAAGAACTTAATTTGGACAACTTTAAAGGTGATTTTCTCAATATTAAAATTTTTTTGCAACCTCAGATTGCAGATTTTTAAATAGTTGTATCTCAGCCAAATATTGCTTTCAGACAATATATAGATCTCAAAATTGAGCATTATAAGTGCTTTTGTGGTCCAGAGTCACATATATATAAAAAAGCTTCTAAATTCTGACTTCATTCTAAGACACATTTAATAAAAATTAATTTATTCCGATTTTATCACATATGGATGTAGATGTTTTATGTAAACATCAGATTTCAACGCATATTTGCTCATTTCCAAGTCAGATTTGCCAAATAATCAGATTTTGTCTGCTTTTAAGAACAAAGCTGGCATGTACATTAGACAAACAGGATTGATATTTTTAGAAGGTCTCCAACCTGAATTAGTGCGAGGTTTCCCATGATCATTTTCCACATATCCTTGGCTGTATCCATTTGTCCAATATTAGCCTGGTGAGAGGGGGAAGAGAGAACACAGGAAGTCCATTTACAAATGTTCCCATTATAGTTTAACCACTCCACACTTTCCCCCTGAGTGAGCAACACCGATCTCGCTTAAGAGTTCAGACGCTGTTGTATTTTTGATGTATATCTGAGTGCTCAGAAAAGCGGCATGATTCAGGGAGTTGAATGGTGCAGGATGGGTTATATCATAGTTCAACATTTCATGATCCAACCAAATCTCAATGGATAAAACAAAGCTCATTATTTCCCAATGGATATTCTGTTTTACTCTGAAACACATGAGACACAAAACAACTAATAGTGCTGATAGGATCATCATTAAACCGTGATCTTTCCATGAGAAGGAAACAATGAAACATACACGGCAGGAGACATACATTTTGCTGGTGCTCAGGCGCCTTCGGTCCAGCTTCCACTAGAACAAACAGTGGTCAGTTCACAAGACAAAAGAGGGTTTGATGAGCTGGACAGATGCATCTTATCCTCCTCTCCCTACTTATCTCATCTCTCTCAGTAAAGACACTAATGTCAAGTGGCTCTGGCTCTACTGAGGCTCTCTGTATCATGGGACAAGGCCTTTCCTGACCTGGACTCACTCAGATAGGTCAAAACTAGCTTAATATTTGTGTCTTAGAAAATATAAAAACTCTGAGAACAAAATGTTTTTTTGGATATTAGCTCTAATGTGAGGGATACCTGTCAAAATAAAAATTTGGTTTAACTTGAAGAAATTGTGACAGAAATATATTACTTAATGTAATGATAGTACTACTACTACTACTACTACTACTACTACTAATAAAATTATTGAACATTATTCTTTAGTAATATTTAAAATTATTTACCATTACCATTTTTTATTTAAATGTTTTACCAGTAAAAAAAGTATTTACTGTGTGTGTGTGTGTGTGTGTGTGTGTGATTTTATTTTATTTATTTTTGTCTGCAAAAAAACAAAACCTGTTTTGCCAGTAAAAAAAGTATTTATTTGAGAAGCAAGATATTTATTCATATATACATTTTTATTAAAATATAAATATAAATAGGAATGTATTTATTTAAATGTTTAAATGTAGTTTTGTTTGTTTTTCAGTAAAAATATTACAATATTTTAATATAATTTTAAAATATAATATGAACAGACATTATTTTCTCAAATTTTATCAGCTTGCTAAAGATTTACATTTTTATTAAAATATAAATAGGAATGTATTTATTTAAATGTTTAAATGTAGTTTTTTTTATTTTGCAGTAAAATATTCTAATATAATACTGAATATAATATATATTTATTTGATAATTTATTTAACATAATTTAGTGAGGTTTATGCTAAAAGGTTTTGACTACTGGGCACACATAAAAATGTGAAGATAAATATTTATTTATTCTTTTATTGATTAAACACAATTTCATAATGCATATGCAAAAAACAAATACCAGTAGGGCAAAAAAAAAAAAAAAATTATAAAATGTTACTATGAAACTATGTACTATGTTACTATGTTGACTACAGTGGTGGGCTGTTTTCGGCCAGAAAGCAACCACCTAGTGACCACCAAGAACAGCCTAGCAACTGCATAGAAATGTGTGAAAAACCACCCAGAACACCTTAGCAATGGCAAAAGAAACAGCCTTGCATTGTGGCAGCGACTTTTGTACTGGCTCACATTTTCTTCAGAATATGTTAAAAATCTGTTTTTTGTCATGCAGTGTGTAATTGAGTTTTTTAAAGCAGTGAAGTAGTGGAGTTCACAGGAAGCTCAGAAGTGCTACAGCTCTTTTGAAACATAATGAAAGGCTACAGTGAGGTGCACTGAATGTCTAAAAGAGACTGCTGGGCTGTCAGCCGCTGTGAAATGCATTCTGCCCACGTACTCAGGCTATTCTACTTCCTGTCTCATTTAGGAAAGAGCACTGGTTCCTCTACATTTGGGTGTTGGGCTGCTGTAGATTTGCATTTAAGAAACTCTCTGCCAAGTTGTACATTTTGCAGACATCATGCAGTGTTTATGCGTTTACAGTTGAATTGGGACATTTTTGGCTTCAAATCATTTTTGAAATACCATACCATATCTGCAATATTTTTTCTGTTCAGCTTTTTTTTTTTGCATGCATGCGTTTAGCTATACGTTTAGCTAAAATATACTGTGTATATACTGCATGCACCTTCAATTCCCAGGTTGACAAATGACAGTTTGACAGTTAAAAATTGATAATAAGAAATATTTATTGGGCATCAAATCAGCATATTGTAATGATTTTTGAAGGATAATGTGGCACTTAATTTTAATAGCAATTTAATAAGTTTAACAAAAATTTTATTTTATTTTATTTTTTTCAGAAACACTTTGTTGTATATTTTTAGATATTAATAGCTTTTTCTGGTAAATAATATATATATATATATATATATATATATATATATATATATATATATATATATATATATATAATTTTTTTATATAAAAATGTAATGAAATCATTAAAATGATTTCATAAATACTTTTTTTTTTTACTGGTAAAACATTTAATTTTGAAAAAATAAAATAAATAAATCACACATAAAAATATTATATATTTAGCAAGCTGCACAATTTGAGAAAATGTCTGTTCATATTATATACAAAAAATTGTATACATTGTTATTAATATTTTTACTGTGAAACAAAACACTAAAATAAATAAATAAATTCCAATTTCTATTTTAGTTTAATTAAAATTGAAATATTATTATTAAAATATTTCGCTTCTCAACTAAATACTTTTTTTAATGGTAAAACACTGAAATTCTGTATTGCAGACAAAAATCACACTTATAAAAAAAATAATCTCAGCAAGCTGCAAAACTTAAATAATAATATCTATTGATATTATATTTTACTATTATATTAAAATATTGTTATATTTTACAGCAAAAAACTACAATAAATAAATTCCATTTTATATTTTATTTTAATAAAATAAAAATTTTAATAATAAATATCTTGCTTCTCAAGTAAATACTATTTTTTTTTTTTTTTTGTAATTCAAGTTTTTATTGTTTTTATTCGGTACATGACAAAACAAAAATGTATCAGTACTGCTTGCAAGGCCAGATTATTACAGTGGCTGAAATTAACAGAAATAGATGTATTAATAAATAAAGAGAGAAATAAATACTATTTTTTTTTACTAACAAAACACTGACATTTTTCTATTGCAGAAAAAAAATAACACTTCAGCAAAATCTTCTCAGCAAGCTGCACAATTTGAGAAAATAATTTCTGTTCATATTATATTATATATATATAAAAAAATCTTATAAATAAAACAAATATCTTGCTTCTCAACTAAATATTTTTTTGTTACTGGCAAAACACTGATATTTTCTGTTAGGACTAATAATACATAAATAAAGTCTTAAAACGGCCACTTAAAGTCTCAATACTTGATTCTGTCTCTGTGTCTACAAATCATTGTAGTCCATTTAGCATTCACCCGGAGGAAAAACAACAATTCTTTCTTTTTTCCTGCAATCTGATTTCTGTTCTGACTTAAAATACAATAACAGCAAATTAGCAGCGCTACTATATTACAAATATCCTGTGCAACCGGATGAAGGAAAAAGCAGGCAGGAGAAGCTGTTAGTGGGCCGGTAGTTGCCTATGTTTAAGTGAAGCAAATATGTGTGTGTGTGTGTGTGTGTGTGTGTGTGTGTGTGTGTGTGTGAGAGAGCACTGGGCCTCCATGAGGCAAAAGGAAGGAGCTTTTGAGTCGGTGCCAACTGCCTGCTGCTCTCTGAGGTGACCCCACTCCGGCGGTCACAGCGATTCTTCCGCACTGCGTCCTGCCTTGTGTAGCGCTCACACACACAGCGTGAGGGGGGAAACAGAGCTGGCTAGGCTACTTCCACTGCTGAATAATTCACCCAAAAATTAGTCATTGTTTACATGACTTCATTACTTCTAATGAACACAAATAATGTGATGGACACTCTTTTCCAGGGAATTACAATGAATAGTATCAGAATATGAGTCAGTGAGTCAAACCTTTCGCTCTAAATAATTGCATGTATATATAAATTATGCATTTTCTTTCTGACAAAGTGTTTTGTTTTTGCATAAAATGAATGCACAAATGAATAAATAATATAATTATAATTGTTTTTATACATTTTTATTAATATTTTTACTGTGAAACAAAACACTAAAATAAATAAATTCCCATTTCTATTTTATTTTAATTAAAATTGAAATATTATTATTAAAATATTTCGCTTCTCAACTAAATACTTTTTTTTAAATGGTAAAACACTGAAATTCTGTATTGCAGACAAAAATCACACTTATAAAAAAAATAATCTCAGCAAGCTGCAAAACTTAAATAATAATATCTATTGATATTATATTTTACTATTATATTAAAATATTGTTATATTTTACAGCAAAAAACTACAATAAATAAATTCCATTTTATATTTTATTTTAATAAAATAAAAATTTTAATAATAAATATCTTGCTTCTCAAGTAAATACTATTTTTTTTTTTTTTTTGTAATTCAAGTTTTTATTGTTTTTATTCGGTACATGACAAAACAAAAATGTATCAGTACTGCTTGCAAGGCCAGATTATTACAGTGGCTGAAATTAACAGAAATAGATGTATTAATAAATAAAGAGAGAAATAAATACTATTTTTTTTTACTAACAAAACACTGACATTTTTCTATTGCAGAAAAAAAATAACACTTCAGCAAAATCTTCTCAGCAAGCTGCACAATTTGAGAAAATAATTTCTGTTCATATTATATTATATATATATAAAAAAATCTTATAAATAAAACAAATATCTTGCTTCTCAACTAAATATTTTTTTGTTACTGGCAAAACACTGATATTTTCTGTTAGGACTAATAATACATAAATAAAGTCTTAAAACGGCCACTTAAAGTCTCAATACTTGATTCTGTCTCTGTGTCTACAAATCATTGTAGTCCATTTAGCATTCACCCGGAGGAAAAACAACAATTCTTTCTTTTTTCCTGCAATCTGATTTCTGTTCTGACTTAAAATACAATAACAGCAAATTAGCAGCGCTACTATATTACAAATATCCTGTGCAACCGGATGAAGGAAAAAGCAGGCAGGAGAAGCTGTTAGTGGGCCGGTAGTTGCCTATGTTTAAGTGAAGCAAATATGTGTGTGTGTGTGTGTGTGTGTGTGTGTGTGTGTGTGTGTGTGAGAGAGCACTGGGCCTCCATGAGGCAAAAGGAAGGAGCTTTTGAGTCGGTGCCAACTGCCTGCTGCTCTCTGAGGTGACCCCACTCCGGCGGTCACAGCGATTCTTCCGCACTGCGTCCTGCCTTGTGTAGCGCTCACACACACAGCGTGAGGGGGGAAACAGAGCTGGCTAGGCTACTTCCACTGCTGAATAATTCACCCAAAAATTAGTCATTGTTTACATGACTTCATTACTTCTAATGAACACAAATAATGTGATGGACACTCTTTTCCAGGGAATTACAATGAATAGTATCAGAATATGAGTCAGTGAGTCAAACCTTTCGCTCTAAATAATTGCATGTATATATAAATTATGCATTTTCTTTCTGACAAAGTGTTTTGTTTTTGCATAAAATGAATGCACAAATGAATAAATAATATAATTATAATTGTTTTTATACATTTTTATTAATATTTTTACTGTGAAACAAAACACTAAAATAAATAAATTCCCATTTCTATTTTATTTTAATTAAAATTGAAATATTATTATTAAAATATTTCGCTTCTCAACTAAATACTTTTTTTTAAATGGTAAAACACTGAAATTCTGCATTGCAGACAAAAATCACACTTATAAAAAAAAACAATCTCAGCAAGCTGCAAAACTTCAATAATAATATCTGTTGATATTATATTTTACTATTATATTAAAATATTGTTATATTTTACAGCAAAAAACTACAATAAATAAATTCCATTTTATATTTTATTTTAATAAAATGTAAATGTATAATACCATTATATTGTAACATTCTAATTAAAAATAAAAACTTTTCAAACATAAAATATTTTGCTTCATGTACATTTCTCTTCTTTGAAAGATTTTTAGATCTTATTTACTGAAAAACAAGACAAATGTATTTTTTGCAATGTTACTTTTTCTGGCCAACAGATAATTTTATTTATTTATTTTTTGCTGCAGTGCAAATATTTTTTGTTTATAAAAAAAAAAATTGAAAATAAATAATGAGCTCCTCCAGAAGGAAAGAGGAATATTGCTATCAGTGTTGGGGGTGACGGATTACAAATATCGCAATCAGATATTTTTCCAAGTAACTAGTAAAGTAATGCATTACTTTTAAGTTTACAACAAAATATCTGAGTTTCTTTTTCAAACAAGTAGCGGAAGTTACTTTGTTTTCCCATTTATTATATTTAGCTAATACATATTTAACATATATATTTAGCTTCACATGTAAAATTATATATATTTTTTTTTACTAATTTTCGGAATGTTTTATTGCCCAACAGACAAAATTGTTTGCATAACCCTCGCTAAATTATGTTTAATAAATAAATAATTAAATAAATGTATTTTTTTTCTTCAATTATAAATTATGTTAAATAAACAAAATAAAAAATAAACAATTTAATAAATTTACATTATAATTTAACATTATATTACAATATTTTAATAACTAGTAAAGTAAAATATTACTTTTTACAAGAAAATATCTAAGTTACTTTTTCACATAAGTAACGCAAGTGTGTGTATATCTTTTTTTTGTATAAACCTCACCTTAAAATAAATAAATAATTAAATAAATTCATATATTTTAATATAACTAAACGTTACTTTTTCTAATAAGTAATGCAAGTTATTTTGTTTTCCCATTTATTCAATGACAACTCTCCTTTCACAGTGTTGACAGAAATTATAAATATATATTTAGCTTCACATGTGAATTTGTATAGTTTGAAGGATGTTTATGTATTTTTTAATGTTTTATTGCCCAACAAAAAAATGCTTTTTGAATAAACCTTACTAAATTGTGTTAAATAAATACATTAAATAAATTCATAATATTTTAAATATTATATTATAATATTTTAATAACTAAAAAGTAATGCATGATTTTTAAATTTTCAAGAAAATATCTAAATTTCTTTTTCAAATAAACAACACAAAACTTTGTTTTCCCATTTATTCACTTTTGAGAGAAACTGGAAATGAGGTGCATTAATAATATGGTTTATTAATTTCACTTTTGGTGTAAAAGGGCCTTTACAAATTGCCAAAAATATAACTTTAAGGCCTTTTGTTATCAAAAATAAATAAGCAAGTCCAGCTCAGGTGACAAAAAGTAACGCAAAAGTAACATAATATTTTATTTTCTATAAAAAGTAACACAATTAGCTACTTTTTTAAAGAGTAATGCAATTTTGTAATGGATTACTTTTAAAAATAACTTTCCCCAACACTGATTTAATCTTAATTTAATTTAATCTCATTTAATTTAACCTTTCCTCACAGAAACCTATCGTATGACTTCAGAAGATTTAAAATAAATCATACTAGCTGTATCTTTTATGGTGCTTTTGCTTTTGTGTTTTGAACAAAACAAGTGAACAATCGGCCCAATATCAGACTTTTGTGCTACTATACTACAAGCAAATTACATTTTTTTCACTTTTGGGTGAACTATTTATTTACCAGCCTGTCTCTGACTGATAAGTGGGGGTCCGAGCAATGACGATAAGCTCTACGCAAACCGCTCTATGCAAAACACGGCGGCGGTCACACACACAACACTTCTACGAGGCGATAAACCGCACGTTTCTGAGGCAGACATGGGAGGAACTTCTGGCAGAGGCAGCGGCTGGAGCCACGTAGCTTTTAGTCTGGTTTTTAGTCCGCGAACTCAGATAAAATTACGTGTGGCAGAAAGCCAGATTAGGTGCTTTGTGCTGTAGAAACAAGATACAAGTTTATGTGACCATTAACATTTTGACAAACAAGTTGTCAAGCGGGCACAGGGTTTACGGGATGAGATACTTAATAGGATCAAGAGCTAACACCCTCTGACTTAATATTACTGGAACACTGTATAGAGAGCGGTTTAGTCACCTTCCAGGCATTGTGGAACGACACAAGACAAACAACAATATTATTCTTATATTTAAATACCTAATATTTGAAAACAGCTAGAATCAGAAACAACATTACATTACATTTTTTTAAGCCAATGCTACATCATATAAAGGAAAAACCTCTTTCTGACTAAGGGAGTATTTGAATTACATTACCATTTTTTTTTTTTTTTTTTTTAAATAAGTCTCTTCTGCTCACCAAGCCTGCATTTATTTGATCCAATATACAGCATTTTGATTTGATTTGAAAATATTTTAAAATGCAATTTATTCCTGTGATCAAAGCAAATTTTTTCAGCATCATTACTCCAGTCTTCAGTGTCACATGATCCTTCAGAAATCATTCTAATATGCTGATTTGCTGTTCAAGAAACATTTATTATAATTATTATCAATATTTAAAACAGTTGAGTTCTTTGATACCTAAAAAAGATCCAAAGATCAGCACTTATCTGAAATTAAAAGCTTTTGTAATGTTATACACTATACCTTTCAAAAGCTTGGAAGTCAGGGGGAAGAAATGATAGAAATCAATACGTTTATTTAGCAAGGATGCTTTAAATTGATCAAAAGATTAAAGATAAAGACATTTATTATGTTACAAAAGATTTTTATTTCAGATAAATGCAGTGGTTCTGAACTTTCTATTCATCTATTCAGAAACCTGAAAAAAAATGTACTCAGCCATTTTCAAAATAATATTAATAATAATAATAATAATAATAATAATATGTTTTTGAGCAGCAAATCAGAATATTAGAATGATTTCTGAAGGATCATGTGACTGGAGTAATGATGCTAAATATTCAGCTTTTAAATCACAGGAATAAATTACATTTTTAGATATATTCAAATAGAAAACAGTTATTTTAAATAGTAAAAATATTTCAAAATTTGACTGCTTTTGGATCAAATAAATACAGGCTTGGTGAGCAGGAGAGACGTCTTTTAAAAAACATTAAAATCTTACAGTTCAAAAACTTTTGGCTGGTAGTGTAAATAAGCAGTAAAAATCTATTTAAATATTTTAATATATTATTTGTATTTTAATATGTATATTTTACTTTCATTTTTAATATTATATCTATATAAATATAATATTTATTTAATCAAAACACTTTAATCTTGTGAAATATTACAATTTTAAATAACCATTTTATATTTTACTATATTTTAAAACATAATTTATTCTTGTGAGGCAAAGTTGAATTTTCTGCATCATTATTCCAGTCTTCAGTGTCACATGTGACACATTATTGTTTTCTGCAAGCTACAAGATAGTTCAAAAGTTCAAAAGAACAGCATTTACGTGAAATAAAAAATCATTTATACCATTAAAAAAGTCGTTACTTTCAGTTTTGATCAATTTAATGCATTCCTACTGAAAAGAAAAGCGATCAATTAAAAAAAAAAAATCTTACCCTGCCCAAACTTTCATGGTCATTGTTGACAAAATACATTTTTGCCAATATATATACACATTTAAAAAGTACAACGTTTCTCTTCTAGGAACTTGGGCCAAAAATACACTCTCTTAAGCTTTGTCCAATAAAATGCTCTCTTGCCAAAGTGTAGAAACAGCAAGTAGCAAATCATAGCTATTTAAAAAAAGGACAAGCCCTTTGATATGCTTAACCCCAAGTTCCTGTTAGAATAGGAAATACATTGACACAGGACTGAAAATTGGTCAAAGCATTTGACAGGCTATCCAAATGGGTCACGTTTGTAATACAGTACTCCAAAAAAGACCTACAGTGACCTAAAAATGGCAAAAATGAAAAAATGTGGTCATGTGGATCTAATCCACACTACGAAAGTTAATTATTATTATTTTTTTTTTTAAAGTAAGAGCATTAGAAACCGACAGTTCTTAATCTGCTGATAATTTGCAGCGGTTCTGAGAAACAGCATAAAGCAGCTGAGCACTTCGTGTAGATTTACATCAAACAGATGACCTCAAGACCGCAGGCTCAACACTTTCTGCTCACCTGATTGCTTGTGAATCACTGGATTCCAGCAAAAGGCAGACTTTCTCTTGAGTGTGGGTTTGCACCTAATTTCAAGTGTTTAATAAGCTATGCAATTAGTAGGAACAGTTTAAAGGAACAGTTCACCTAAAAACAAATATTTACAGTACTTACTCTCATGTCGCTTTCAAAAATACAAGGCCAAAATGACATGAAGGTGAGCGAATGATGACAAAATTAAACTAATTATGGTCACTTTAAATCACTTGCTCTCAAATGTAATGAAAAACAATGTCATCCGACAGCATCTCTCCCAGATTTAACCAGCTAACGTGGGCTGCTTAAGGATGTGTTATGATTAAACATGTAATCTCGTGGTGGGAGCTCAGAGAACCACAGCCCAGAAGAATGTCTGGCTTTGCCACAAACCTGGCACATCCGCATCTAGCCGAGACACATTGAGTGTAGGAGTCCCGAGCGAAACTAGGGGAAAGTGTACGGTCATGTGCTTAACAGGATTAAAATGATGTTAATTTGACCAAAGTGTCCTACATGATGTCCTATTAAAGAGAATGGGGCAGATGGACCAAATTATTACCCTACTTTTAACATACTTCAGTAAAGGACAATGAAGCTTTGTGAACTTGTTTAATAGCAGACTATTAGCTATGAACAAAGAATTGTAACATATTTTGATGAAAATGTACTGTTCAGAAGTTTAGGGTTGGATTTTTTTAAGGTTTTGGAAAGTCTCTTACGCTAATAAAGGCTGCGTTTATTTAACCAAAAATGCAGTAAAAACTGTCAAATTTGTAAAATATTATTTTAATTTAAAACTACTGTTTTCTATTTGAATATATTTTAAAATGTAATTTATTTCTGCGATGCAAAGCTGAATTTTTAGCATCATTATTCTAGTCTTCAGTCACACGATCCTTTAGAAATCATTCCAATATGCTGATTTGCTGCTCAAGACACATTTATGATTATTATCAGTGTCTGCCTGTTAAAAATTGTCTGATCACTTAAAAGTATCAAAATACTAACACCTGGTAAACAATATTTTGAATCAAATGTGAAACTTAGTGCATTAGTTTCGACAGCAGGAATGATTCTTCATATGTGACCCTGGACTACAAAACCAGTCAAAAGGGTAATTTTTTTAAAATTGAGATTCATACATCATCTGCAAGCTGAATAAAATAAGCTTTCCATTGATGTATGGTTTGTAAGGACAATCTTTGGCTGAAATACAACTATTTGAAAATCTGGAATCTGTGGGTGCCATAATTTAATTATTGAGAAAATCAAATTCAATAAAGTTCTTAGCAATGCATATTCCTAATCAAAAATGAAGTTTTAAATATATTTACGGTAGGAAATGTACAAAATATCTTCATGAAAGATGATCTTTAATTAATATCCTAATGATTTTTGGCATAATTTTGAATGTATTATTGGCTATTGCTACAAATATGCTCATACTACTTACGACTGGTTTTGTGGTCCAGGGTTACATATTTCCTCCTGAGATTACATAAAACTCAAACACACCTCTGAAAGCTGCACGAGTAAACATTAGTCACCGTCCAGACAAAAGAAAGAAAACAATTCAAGGCGAAATTGCGTCATGAAATTCAGATGATGAATCAGTTTGATTTTAATATATCTCAGTGATATGACGTCAGTAAATATGCTGCCGTACAGTTCTTTGTTCAGTATTCTTGATTTTATTCAAAGATCCCAACGATTATCTGCATCTTGTGCTGACCTAGTATACACAAGCTATTTTTCTACAATAAAATGATGTCCATTGGAAAGCTCATGTGTTCAATATTACACTAAAGGACTTACCGCGGTAGACAGTCTGGACGCGAGGGTCATCTCCAAGTTCCCTTTCAGGCCCAGGAGAGCAGGCACCAGGATGAAGACTTCAGTCACTTCTGTGAATACTGTCCAGTGCTATTGAGAAAGAGACCATTTTTAGTTCTCTCACTAAACACTAAAGCAACATCTAGATGTCTTCTGCAAGCAACACTGGAACTAAAGCTGCGAAAATTATTTTTTTTTAAAGAGATCTGTTTGATATCTCTTGCTTTTGATCATAAGCTGCAATTAAAAAATCTTATCTTTTGGGAAATTGATTGGACCTAGTCTACTCAATAGTGAAACAAATTTACAAGTTGCCAGAACTTCACAAGTTGCTAGCTCGCCGACTTTTGTTCATTTTCAGAACACAAAATTTAGATATTTTTGAGAAAACCTAATGTCTCCGAGCCCTATAGACCTTAATGATCTCAACACTCCAGACTAATCTTAGAAACAAACATGAAAAATAATCATGATAAGATTATGAATCGTGATTCTACCTGAAAACATTGCGATGTGATATATTTCATATGTTTCATACCTAATATGAACTAATTTTTTAATTTTTTTTATAGCTCTGAAGTCTTAATTATTGTTTCAAAGAAGTCTCTTTTGCTCACCAAGCCTGCATTTTTTTTAATCCAAAATACAGCAAAAAAGTAAAATTTTAAAATATTTTTACTATTTAAAATAACTGTTTTCTATTTGAATACATTTAACATTTACTCCTGTGATTTCAAAGCTGAATTTTTAGCATAATTGCTCCAGTCACATGATCCTTCAGAAATCATTTTAATATTCTAAAATGCTGCTCAAAACACATTTTTATTATTATGCTGAAAACAGCTGAGTATTAATTTTTATAGGTTTCTTTAATGAATAGATAGTTCAGAAGAGCAGCATTTTTCTGAAATAGAAATCTTTTGCAACATTATAAATGTCTTTATCATCACTTTTGGTCAACTTAAAGCATCCTTGCTAAATAAAACTATTAATTTCTTTACCAAAAAAAGAACTCCAAGCTTTTGAATGGTATAGTGTCAAATATCACAAAAGCTTTTTATTTCAGATAAATGCTGAGCTTTGGATCTTTCTATTTATCAAAGAATCCTAAAAAATGTATTCAACTGTTTTAAATATTGATAATAATAATACAAAATGGTTCTTGAACAGCAAATGAGCATATTAAAATGATTTCTGACGACTAGAGTAATGATACTGAAAATTTAGCTTTGGCCACAGGAATAAATTACAATTCAAAATATATTCAAATAGACAGCAGTTAGCAAAATAGTAAAAATATTTCACAATATTACTGCTTTTGCAGTATTTTGGATCAAATAAATGCAGGCTTCTTTAAAAAAAACTTTAAAAATCCTAATGTTCACAAACTTTCGACTGGTAGCGTATGTCAACAATTGGCTTGTTTGTGTACGTTTCTATTTTTCTAAAAAATTTTAACAGACCTTTTCAGACATGGCCGATAGAGAAAACTCAATTATATCTCCTGAGCTATAAAGGAGCAACTATAAAATCTTCCTCGGAGGATCTCTGCTATACGATTACACCCTAAAAAACAAACTCTACTCCATTTATAACAAACCTTTCGAAGTTTCCAATGAGAAACTCTCTGATAACATTGAGCTTATCATCTGCCAGTGTAAAATTCGAGCCAATTTTAGGTCTATTGACGCCCTCGTCCATTTGAACCTTTTCCAAGCGGCCGATTTGAGACGTCTGAAGTTGATGACTCCGGTAACTGGCAGGCTGTTTTTTTTCCATTAGGCTGCAGTGCCTTAGATGCAATGCAGCAGCAGGCAGTATAGATCAATACATAGAAGGAGTGCTTATCTTTAGACTCATTCCCACTGGTGCACAGCAATTACAGGCCTGACACTGACTAGCTAAATCAATCCTAGCATCTTGTCAGCACATGGAGAGAGTGAGAAAGCGCAGCGGGCACCGCTAACGTAACGCTAAAGAAAAAGCGAATGGTAAACATAACACAACCCAACACAAAATCTTCCACAAATAGCAGCAAAAAGCACTAGTTAAAGAGTTCGAGCGGTGTAGCTTCTAGTGGGCGGGTTTTAATGGCCGTTTCTTTTTCCTTGAGTCTTTGGCAGTGCAGGGGCCACTTTTAAAAAGGACGAACATCAATTGGGAGCTGGCGCCCGGCCACTTTGTCTTTGGTTCCCTTTGACTGAACCTCCTCTACTCTGTCTATCTCCCTCCCCCAGTATGATGTTGTCTTCAGGAAACAGCGCAGTCCTGGCCAGTGCCTCCATGTGCCTCTAAGGGTTCTGCGAACTTGACGCACAGCAGTGCAGGCATGCAACCGGAGGGGGGGCTCGGATTGCAGGATTGTGTAATGTTGGCTGGCAACGCTTCTCGGTTCCAGCACCTTGGTCTCCAAGGCTCAGCGTATAAGGTCACAGAGGAATTCTGAAGATGCTTTACCAACCTGGGTTGTGTTTAACACCGGTGAACCTGCAGTGGTTTATGTGCACACTATGATATAAATGTATTAATACTGCAGTGGCTTAAAGAAATGTTTACTCACCCTCATGTTGTTCCAAATCTACACTCTTTTTAATGAAGGTTCTAAAATGGAGTGTTAGGCTTTTCCAATGAGCTTTTCAAAGGACTTTTCTTAAAAGAAACATCTTTCACTATGAAGAACCTTTAGTGATTTCATGGATGTAACAGGTTCTTTATGGAATCATCAATGCTAATAAAGAACTGCTATTTTTAAGAGCGTATAGGCCTTTCTTTTGCTCAGTGGAACAAAAAATAACATTTTTAAGAACATTAGGCTTAATTTCCTTTAACTGACATTTTTATTAGCTTCTTTTGTGTTCTGCATAAGTAAATAAATTTTAATATTTTTAATATTTTATAAAGTTTTTAATATTCCTGCTAGTGAATTCTTATTGGTTGCTACAGTATTGTGGGTGGTATGCTATACACTGCCATCCTAAAGTTTGGGATCAGTAAGATTTTTAATGTTTTTTTTAAAGAAGACTTTTCTGCTCATTAAGGCTGTGTTTATCTGATTAAAATATCTGATTAAAAATATTGTGAAATATTATTGCTATTTAAAATAGTGGTTTTCTATTTTAATATACTTTGAAATAGAATGTATTCTTGTGATGAATTTTCAGCATCATTACTCCAGTCTTCGTTGTCAAATGATCCTTCAGAAATCATTCTAATATGATGATTTATTATCAATGTTGGCAACAGTTGTTCTGCTTAATATTTTTTGGAACCTTTTGTAAGGATTCTCTGATGAATAAAACGTTAAAAAGATCAGCATTTATTTAAAATAGATTTTTTTTAACAGTACACACCACTGCTTAGTAATTTTTTTATTTCTTTGAAAGAAATTAATACTTTTGTTCAACAATGATGTGTTAAATTGATACAAAGTAATAGTAAAGGCTTATATTGTTAGAAAAGATTTCTATTTTGAACAAATGCCGTTCTTTTAAACTTTTTATTAATCAAAGAATCCTAAAAAAGTATAACAGGTTGCAAAATATTAAGCAGCACAACTGTTGCCAACATAGATAATAAATCAGCATATTAGAATGATTTCTGAAGGATCGATTGACACTTAAGACTTAATTCAGCTTTGCATCACAGAATTCAATTATATTTTAAAGTATATTCAAATTGAAAACTGATATTTTAAATTGCGATAATATTTCATAATATTACTTTTTTTCTCAGTATTTTTGATCAAATAAATGGAACTTTGATGAGCATAAGAGACTTCTTTAAAAAAATCTTACTGATTCCAAACTTTTGAACGGCAGTGTAGATCTAGATAAGTTGTAAGCCTGCTCGTTTAAATAGTAAAAACAACAAACCACATAATCAAAGACATTATTTACTAACCCGTTAATTGAAATAAAGCTGAAATAAAAATATAAATATTAGATGATTATTAGATTCTAAGTACTAAAATGATTAAAACTGAAATAAGATTAAGTTTAAAGCTAAATGGAAATTTTAAAAACTAATAAAAATGACAAAAGCACATAACAAAATTAGCGAAACTTAAGTAAAATAAAAAAGAAAATTGAATACTTCAAAAGCCAATTCAAAATATTAATAAATACCTAAATGCTTATACATTAATCACTGCTTTGTGGGATGAACAACACAGAAAGAACATGTAAAAGAATGTGAACACACCCTAAACAAGAGGTGCCCAGTTGGAACTAAACTGTATAGGACGGCAGATCTCCAGGAACCGGACAGGGCATCCCTGCCCTAAATCCTACGTAATATTGACACTGCCTTAGCAGAGCGACTAAATAATCACATTAAAGCTTATATGTTCATTTTTTAAAGAACTCAGATGATTTATGTGTGTTCGGCAAACAGTACAAGTCATTAGTTTGTTCTTTGAGGCACTAGGAGAGAAAGGAAGCTCCATTTTGGCACCTGTTCCTGTCCACAGTTCCTCCACAGGACATCTGACACAAAACTTAAAATCAGCCAGCTGCACTTGTGAGCAGTAAAAGCCAGTTATATGATCAAACATAAATGAAAGACCTCAGCTCATGAAAGGTTAGGACAGGTCAGGTTATGCTAGTCTGTCTGCATCGAATCCTGTCAATATGAGGTGACAGTGGATGTGGTAAACCTTAACTGGTTTCCTGTCAGGCCTTAATGTTTAGTCTGTTGTCCTTGTGGTAAAAATAGTCTAGCACACATTCAGACTTGAGCACAAACAGGTCCGACTAGAGGTTTTCTAGCACAATACATTCCACATCAGCTGGGTAAAAGGCAAAATCACCATGTCGGCTGAAAAACAAGTTTCCATGCTGGTTAAGACTACAAAGGGTGTGGAGCACTGGACTCTATTATGTAGTGAAGTAAAACCTCATGGCTTTTACAACGCCGCACGTGAATAACAACTAGTCAATTCCTTCACAATTGGTTATAAAACGTTTCTACTCCAATCCACAGGTCTACACCCTTTCCTCAGAAAACAACAAGTAATAAACAATCGCTCTTTGGATTTTAAATACATGTATGTGATTTCTATCTCTCACAGAGGAAACTGAGGAAGTGAGGTAAGTATTACAAGGAACAACACGCCTCTTCAGAGACTCTGTACCCACAATGTTTTTGAAAAACCCCAAGTGGTTAACCATTTTTGCATCTACCAGGGTACAACAGGAAGTCATGCGGTATGTCCATCTGTAGAGTAACACATTTTCAGACGGTTCAACAGAAGCCCACCTACACTATCGTTCCATGAAAAACATAGAAACATTTCATTAAAAAACGATGGAAGAAAGGTTCTTTAGGTTCTTTTTAAGAACTTTTCACTTAAAGATTCTTTGGGAACCTAAACTGGATCTGCATTGCTGACTGCTGACTTTATCTTTATTACACTGACCTTAAATAAAAATATACAACCCGTCAGCCAGGACGTGCTTCTTATTTTTAAACAGACTGACCGTAACAAATACACATATCTATCTATCTATCATCTCATTTCAATGGAAATTTGTCACTGGCTGAAAATAGACCCTATGAGTCCTCAACTCTGTACATTTCCCCTACATGAAAGTCAACACCATTGCAGCCTTTCACATGCTGTTAGGGGCAAGGGGAACCCTCTAGCGTGGAACAACACGTGTTCGCTGCTTATTTGGAAAGAATCTGTTATCTGAACATCCAACATACTGTTCTTAGTACAAGCATTGTCAATGTCATAACAAGCATGCAAAGAACAAGTCTATGTGAGTTTTACTACAGCATTTTGACATTTATAAGGATTAGGATTTAGTCCATTCTAACATCTATGGAAATGTTTTATTACACAGAAGGTTCTTAATTTTTATTCTTAATAAAAATGGTTCTTAAAAACTGTTTACTGAAAAGTTCTTTGGGGAACCCAAAATGGCGTTTGCTGTGAAAACTTACTGTATTTCAGAACTTCTGATATAAAATGTTTCATTATATTTCAATGTTTTCCAAATTTTTTCCAGAATTTGAACAACTTATGATCTTTTCGACTGAGTTAACTACCAGTCAAAAGTTTTTGAACAGTAAGATTTTTAATGTTTTTAAAGAAGCCTCTTTTGCTCACCAAGCCTGTATATTAGATCCAATATACAGCAAAAACAGTAACATTTTGAAACTTTTTTCTATTTGAATATATTTTAAAATGTAATTTATTCCTGTGATCAAAGCTGAATTTTCAGCATCATTACTCTAGTCTTTGGTGTCAACTGATCCTTTAGAAAACAAGAAAAATTTATTATTATTATTATTATTAATAATAATAAAAGTATTATTTTTATTATTGTTATTATCAGTTTTTAAAACAGTTGGGTAAATTTTTTTTTTGAAAGATCCAAAGATCAGCATTTATCTGAAATAAAAAGCTTTTGTAACATTATACACTATACCATTCAAAGGCTTGGAGACAGTATAATCCTTTTGGGAAAGAAATTAATACTTTTATTTAGGCAAGGACGCTTTAAATTGATCAAAAGCGATTATAAAGACATGTTACAAAATATTTCTATATCAGATAAATGTCATTCTTCTAAACTTTCTATTCATCAAAGAAACCTGAAAAGCTGTTTTAGACCTAATAATAATAATAAAAGTTATATGAGCAGCAAATCAGAATATTAGAATGATTACTTAAGGTTCATATGACTACAGTAATGATGTAAAAAAAATTTGCTTTAAAATCACAGGAATAAATTACATTTTAAAATATATTTAAATAGAAAAAAGTTATTTTAAATAGTAAAAATATTACAAAATGTTACCGTTTTTGAGACTTCTTTGTACACATCTTACTGTTCAAAAACTTTTGATTAGTAGTGTCCATTAAACACCAAGCAATTGGGTTTTACTCACCTGAACAATGTCCAGAACCATGCCAGCTGCAACTGTCCCAAACCCTGCCAGCAGGAAAGGGAACAAAACCTGGAGTCCAATAGAAAAGGACGTTTCCTTTAGCGGAGCCGGCGGCACCGGGCTTTGGTCCGTACTAGTGTCATCACTCTCGTTGCTTTGGCTGGCGTTCTCCAGGAGCGCGTCCTCTTCCCTCTGGCCCTTAGCGTTGGCCCGACAGTCGAGGACCACCACGTCCGGCCGCTCGTTCTCCTGATCGCCGTGGTCCGGTATGGAGGTCATCTCTGTGAGTTCATACTCCCCGGGGGTCTGGGGCGCTTCCTCGGGGTTGTCGGGTAGTATAACCGGATGGACCGACCCGTTGGAGTGGTGGAACGCTGGCGGCGCCCCCTCCTTCTTCATCTCTATCCTTTCCGTCCCGGTGGACATGTCGGACAGTTTGTCTTGATCTTTCGACCAGAGTACCATGCGGAGGCCTTAGGATGTAAAGTGTCAGTTAAGAAGAATCTAGCAAGCTTGAGGGTCTTACTTGAGTTCAGATCAGCCGTTCACCTGATCTCTGGAGATGGTTTATCCCATTAAAGACGGCTGGGGCTGATGAATGAGTCTACAGGTCGGGGAAAAGAGGCAGGTGCGTTCCCCGTCTCCAGGCTTGTGTAAGATCCTGCCTGAACTTGGGTAGCATGCAAATTACGTTCCCCATTCAAAGCTAATTTTCCTTTAAGACATAACAACAGAAAGCCACATGTTAGTCTGTGTGCAAAAACAAATCCGAGTGAAATATTCTTTGCAAGATTCACAAAAATGAATGAGGAAAATGGCTTTGAGAGTCGTAATGAACATCCACTGCTGGAGTCTCTTGGCTAAAACTTTCTAGCCAGCTCTGGGCAGCTGAAGGGCTGGATATGTCTCACTTTACACCACGTGGTAAATTGGTTTTTGAAATGTATTTAAAGGTCTCTGGAGCCAGTGTAATGTTACAACTCACTGAAATGCCTGAGTCTGATAAGGTCGACTTGTCACCTGCCAAAGGGAATGACATCTAATATAAGTTCTTAAATTATTTAAACTCTTAAAAAGCTTTCTTTAGTTTAATTCAGAAGTCACTGCACACTTTGAAATAGATATAATGTATCAGCCTACTAAATGTGTCAACCTACTAAATTGAAAACTTAGGTTTAAGTGCTGGCGTAATTTAAATTAAATGTGCAAGAGATAAGCTCATTTTATGTAATGACTTAAGAGGAAGATCGAATTAAATTTATGAAAAAGCCTAAAGCTGACTAGAAATTACAGAGTTCACAGACTGTAAGTTCAGAGGATAAAAAGAAATTATGAAATGCTTTTAACATTATAACATAACGAAAACATAACAGTATAGACATAGGTTTATATTTTACCAAAATAAGAGGGATCATACAAAACGCATGTTATTTTTTGTTTAGTACTGACCTGAATAAGATATTTCACATAATAGATGTTTGCATACAGTTAATTTATAAAAATGACCACGTTCAAAAGTTTACATACGCTTGATTCTTAATACTGTGTTGTTACCTGAATAATTCACAGCTGTTTTTTTTAAAGTGATAGTTGTTCATGAGTCCCTTTTTTGTCTTGAACAGTTAATCTGCCGGCTGTTCTTCAGAAAAATCTTTGGTTTTTCAGTATTTTTGTGTATTTGAACCCTTTCAAACAATGACTGTATGACCTTGAGATCTATCTTTTCACACGTAGAGACTCATATGCAACAAGGTTAAAAATGCTCCAGAAGGAAAAACTATGCATTAAGAGCCAGGGGTGAAAACTTTTGAACAAAATGAAAACGTGTACATTTCTTATTTTGCCTAAATATCTTTTTTTTTCTTCTTCTTCTTTAATTTGGTACTGCAATATTCAAATTCATAAAGTTTTCACCCCCGGCTCTTAATGCATCGTGTTTCCTTCTGGAGCATCAGTGAGCGTTGAAACCTTCTGTAATAGTTGCCTAGAGTCCCTCAGTTGTCCTCAGTGTGAAAAGATGGATCTCAAAATCATACAGTCATTGTTGGAAAGGGTTTGAATACACAAAAATGCTAAAAAACCCGGGGATTTTTTCTGAAAAACAGTGGGCAGTTTAACTAACGCAGCTGTGGATCATTCAGGTAACAACTGTTTTAAGAATCAAGTGAATGTAAATTTTTGAACAGGGTCATTTTTATAAATTTAACTACTATTTTCTCTTGTGGACTATATGTAAACATCTTTTTATGTGAAATATCTTATTCAGGTCAGTACTAAATAAAAAATAACACGCATTTTGTATGCTCACTCTTATTTTGGTAAAATAATTAACGATAGATAGATAGATAGATAGATAGATAGATAGATAGATAGATAGATAGATAGATAGACTTTCTCAAATATTAAAAACCGGCTACAGCTTCATTGAAAAACGGGTTACGGCACATACCGGGCGTAAAAACTTAAAAAATGACGTGACGTACTTTAAAGCATGACGAAACATTCTGGGCGATTCTTCAGAGAAGAGAACACCCAGAAACGTCTTTTCGGCACGGCAGAAGGAAGAGGGGATACGAGCCAACAACAATTTGCTCATTACCTCCACACTGAAACAAAATCCCTACTTAGTAGTCCGATCAAATCCAGCGCAGCATGGGACGACGTAAATTAACACGGCTCGGTGCTGCTTCGCTTCGCATCAAAACCTCGTTCGTATATCCCTCAGTAAAGAAAGTTCATTCCTTACTTAAAACTAAATACCGACTAGAACAAAGTAGCGAAAATGCTTGTTTTCAGGGCAAAACAATACAAACTTGTGTAAAAGTATGTGGCTCTTTTAAAATCAATGTCCCTCAGTGGTTCCGTCGAGCACTTTGGGTTCACCAGAGAACCATTTTGGATGCTTTGGGTTCTTGAGTTGCTATGGTTTCGTTAAAGATTTAAACTTAAAGTTCTTTAAAAACAAATTTACATTATAGAATCATTTGTGTGAGGTATACAGACATAAAGTTCTTTATGGAACTGTCGGGCTGTCAAAGTGTTTTAGGTTCTATTTGGAACGTTTAAGTTTCAAATGTCAAATTTAAGAGTTTAAGATTCTAAAAATTCCATAAATCCAGTGTATATTAGAGCTCTAGTAAATCACGTGTCATTTATGGTTTTTCAATCACATCATTGAAACAGAGCTAATGCGGTATTCGCATACATTGCCGGTGGAGCAAAATAAATAACAAATTACAGTTAAACAGATTTATTTGTCATAAAAGGCAACAATATGGTATTAAAAGACCCAGGTAAATTAGTCACCTCTTGCGCCTACCTTGAAAAGAAGACGCTAAAATGCTCAATGCGGAGCTGCTGTCATTCTCCTGTCAAGCAGGCGGATCTCGTCCCCTTATCTATGGTTATAGAGCCGGACCGAGATTAATCAGTAACCTCTCGAGTGAGGCTGTCAACTCCGATCCGTTACATTGTTCCATTTGACACGCGCTCGATCCTGCGCATCTATATGACAGGAGGAAGTCGCTAGGCGGGCAGCGCTGACGAAAATTACGAATCCTACTATGGAAAGCGCTTAGCTCATGAATATCTAATTAGATCGCGCAGCCGTTGCTTGGTAACCATTCCGGTGCGTGCTGTCACGCAACGTAATTAATATTCATGAATCCTCAGCCTTCGCCCTAGTAGGATTCGCTACTTCGAGAACTGACTAGCATACTCTTATAAGTCAGCCAATCAGAGAGCCGAGCGTCACGGGATATAATTAATATTCATGAGATGAGTCTTCGCTTTAGTAGGCAGAGTAGGGATCGCGGGATTCGCATGTGTTAATGTGTGTTCATTTACAAGGATGAGGAAGCGCGGTAGATTTTAATTTAACAACGCCCTGGATAATCATTGAAACTAAATATGTTTGTCTTCCTGAAACGTGTCCGAAAGCTGTAATACATTTACTGCACCCAGTGCAAACCATAAAAATGAATTAATATGAATTATTTTTCATACGAGAACACTAGTTAAGGTAACTACTTTTCAAAAATGTAGGTACATTTAGCAAGAAATCTCTTTGTGGATTGTATTTGATATTTGATCCATTAATAAACTACAGAGAGCACTGCATTTTTTTAAAGTAAAAAATAACCTAAATATCTGAATTACAAATATATAAACATTAAAAAAAAATCTAAATTATAAATATATAAACATTTAAAAAAGAAGAATTTAGTTTTTCCTTTTTTTGCTTTAACAAATATATAAACATATTTTTTTAAAGAATTGAAGTTTTTTTTTTGCTTTAACTAAAAGCGTCTATATTATAAATATATAAACATAAAAAAAAGAATATATATATTTTGCTTTAAAAAACAAAGAATGGGTGTACTTTTTTAGGTTTCTTCGCTTTAACTAAAGAACATCTAAATTATAAATATATAAAATTTAAAAAGTTAGAATGAATAAATGTTTTATTTATTTATTTTGCTTTCACTAAAAAAACATCAGATTTATTTTTACATTTTGTTAATGTTTATTTTGTTTTTAATAAATTTTATTTATTTATATATTTTTTTATTTTTTATTGCTTAAACCAAAAAAAGTACATATTTAAATTATAAATATATATACATATTTAAAAAAAAGAAGAAGAAACATCATTTAAAAAAAAGACGGATATGGATATGTTTTTTTTTTGTCTACTAAAAAACATCTAAATTATAAATATTCAAAAACAATTATAAATATGCTTTATTTATGTTTGCTTCAAACAAAAAAAATCTAAATTATAATTAAAAAGAATGAATGTTTTATTTATTTATTTATGTTTGCTAATATATATGTTATATATATATTTGCTATAATAGATTGGTAAATATTGTCTTTTAAAGATGCAGAAACAATAGTACTGACTTGAAAAACATAAAACAGAACAATACAAACTTCTTATTTGATCTTATTTGAACCATGCTAAAAACTAAAGGACAGTATAGTTATTATAACAGAAAAGCTGCAAAGTACCATTATTTGTTTGTAGAGAGTATTTTCAAAAAGTGAATTTAGCAAAACTAAATTTATTTATTTTATAGTTCTATTATTATTATTATTATTATTAATGGTAGAAGGCCTGCAAAAAGAAAACAAAAATACAACAGTATACTATAAAAACCGAACTTGTAAAGCTTCAAGCCTTGGGCGGGATCTAAGAAATCAGTTTATAAGAAATCAAAACTGAGTCCTTTGTGGTTTCGAATTGGAAATTCTTGTTTCCCTCTGATAAGGGACAAACGTATAACAAAAGTGAATGTGTTTACTGCCCTGTGCTACTTAACCCATTTGTCTTTGGTGACCTTATGGACCTGTATTTTGAAGTTTGTATTTGTTTTCAAGACACTTTCAAAGGACCGATGTGAACTCACAGATAACCTAATTATTTGTCTTGTCAGACCTCATTATCTGACTTGTGATGTCATTTATTGTAGGTAGTTGTAAATCACTGTATTTGTGTAAAGAGTATTAACTATAAAAAGTAATCAAATGCAATTGTGCCACTATTCGTTCACTAACAGGAATCTTGCCATATGACTACAAAGAGCACTCAAACAGAGTGCTGATGACATCTAAACATGCCATTCTCATGAGGACCAACCAAGGCATGCAGATAAACAAGTAAATTCGTCAGAAGAACCAGGCAGGGGTTGGAATTAAGTCCAGTCACATGAAGTTCAGTAAGTCCACATCAGCTGATAGAAGGTGAGAGTTTGTTGAACTGCTCTAAATTAATGGAATGTAAAGGTCACAGACTCATTTCAACAAGACCCGTCTAGAAAACGCAAAAGTTAAATATCACCATCCATGCATTCCCAGTAGAAGAGAATATAAATGAATAGAATAGAATCTTAATTATACGCCTGGGGCCAGCGGGAATTACTGGACTGTATGTGTGGTAGCGAAAAACAGAGTATAATTATACCGGTAATTATAGATTATAATTATGCAGTGACCAGAAACATACATAGTACATAATACACAATATCAAAACAATAAAACAAATAAATGCTGGTTAAAAATGTGGTATCTAGGTATATGGAACCAGTTTTAATACACACTAGCGTTCAAAAACAGTACTGTTGTGAGATATTATTACTATTCGAAATAAAAGTTTTTTTATTTGAATACATTTTAAAATGTAATGTTTTAATGAGATTTATTCCCTCCAGTCTTCATTTTCACATGATCCTTCAGAAACCATTCTGATATCATTCTGAAACCACAATACATTTTAATGAATAGTTCAACTTTCTAAGAACTTTCAGTCTTGTAAAGATCAAAAGAACAGCTTTTTAACTTTTTTGTAACAATGTCAAATTTCTTTACATCTTGACCCCAAGCTTTTACTCGGTATATACACTACCAGTCACCAGTCAAACAGTAGGATTTTTAATGTTTTTTTATTTTTTTATTAAAAGTCTTCTGCTGTAAAATTTTGAAATATTTTTACTATTTAAAATAAGTGTTTTCTATTTGAATATATTTTAAAATGTAATTTATTCCTGTGATTTCAAAGCTGAATTTTCAGCATCATTACTCCAGTCTTCAGTGTCACAAGATCCTTCAGAAATCATTTTTATATCATTCTGAAACCACAATACATTTTAATGAATAGTTCAACTTTCTAAGAACTTTCATTCTTAGAAAGATCAAAAGAACAGCTTTTTAATTTTTTGTAACAATGTGAAATTTCTTTAAAATCACTTTTGACCATTTTAATGCATCCTTGCTGAATAAAAGTATTAATTTATTTTAAAAAACAACGACAATATTTTTTGACCCCAAGCTTTTGCTCGGTATATACAAAGTTTTTAAACAGTAAGATTTTTATGTTCTTTTTTAAAGTCTCTTCTGCTGTAAAATTTTGAAATATTTTTACTATTTAAAATAACTGCTTTCTTTATGGATATATTTTAAAATGTAATTTATTCCTGTGATTACAAAGCTGAATTTTCAGCATCATTACTAGGGCTGTTCGATTCCGAAAATTTTGGAATCGATTCCGATTCCGATTCCTGGTTCTGGAATCGATTGGATTCGATTCCAGAATCGATTCCTCACTGTTGTTTCGATTCTTTTTCGATTCTTGTTTTTTAGATTGGAGGAAGCTAATTTCGCAATGTATGCAGGATGTAAAGGTTGTATAAAGTTACCTTCTCATAATATTAAGCTTCATTTGTAAAAAAAAAAAAAAAAAAAAAAAAGAAGATATATATATACTATTTTTCTGTAGCTCTGACTGATTTCAAATTGTAATTCGTTGCCCAGGAAATTAGTCATAACCCACAGCTCAGCGGTGGACATGCATTTATTGCATGAATAAAACAAGATGTGACGTGTATAAAATGACAAAAATATACACTGAAACAAAATAAACAGAACTTTAACAACAACACTGATATGAGAGCTCGTGGCGAGAACTGTCAATCAGATGCGCTCTCGGCCACTGATACGTGCTCTCTGCGTTTTCTTTCAGAGTTATCATTTGGCTGATAGATTAAAAATAGCATTTATTTAAGATGTAAATAAGATCAAGACACGTCATGATCTATTCTGTCGTCTAAATTGTGGACATCATGAGCCAGTTTTCCCGTAAAATAACATCTGAATCGTTTTTTGAACTGGTTCATTTAAATAATCTATCCGAACGAATCTTTTTGTGGAAATGTATCAGACTATAATAACTATTAGTGAGCAAGAGGCAAATTAATGGGTGCTTCTCAAACTGAAGGCTGCGTCCTTAAACTCATTTTTATTACGTTTATTTTCGTCAATCGACGTTTGATGACTTGCAGCCGAGATATGCAGCCTTCATGGAATGCAGCCTTCCGTTTAAGAGGTAAGTTTTGTTGAACTGAAAACGGCTCTGAATGAGGAGTCGATTCCCCTTGAGAGGATCGATTCCAAACGTTGGAATCGACTCTCGATTCCCAATGCCTCGGAATCGAGGAATCGATTCTTTTTGGAATCGATTCCCAGCCCTAATCATTACTCCAGTCTTCAGTGTCACATGATCCTTCAAAAATCATTCTAACATGCTGATTTGCTGTTTAAGAAACATTATTATTATTATCAATATTTAAAACAGTCAAGTACACATTTTCAGGATTCTGGATTCAGGACTTCTTCTAAACATATTACTGTTCAAAAACTTTTCACTAGTAATGCAAATAATTGTATTCCAAACATGGATTGATGATACAGATCTTTGTGGTTTATTTCTCAGTTTCTAGCCTATAAACTCCTTCCACAAATGTTTTATGTTTGGCCACAAACCATTTGGCAGAAACACACTCTCATTTGGCACAAAAACATGACTTTTGCAAATCAAATTGAAATATTTTCAGAACACAGTGTGTTTAGACGTGCAATATTTCTATCACACCATATCTTGTTGTTTTCACACCCATAGCATCCCCAAACACAAAACGGATGGTTACATCAGCTGTATGCTTGGTATAAACTATTGTGTTAGTTTGAAACTAAACTCTTGAAACTTCAAAACTCCACTCAGTAGTCAGGGTTCATAACTCTTGCTCACCACCTCGGAGATAAGAACTGTCTGTGCTAGTTGAGCGATAACCTCGTGCATCTAAATCTAAAAACTAGCGAAGTGTTGAAGTGTCTTCACTTCTTGCTGAGGTAGAGATGAACCGACAAAACAAACCTATCCATAGCAACAGCATCATGACAACCACACTCTCCTGGCAACTCTTCGGATATCTCTGCCAGATCGGTCCGCTGTGCCTTGTGTTTTTGTGTTCCTCTTAGGATTGTTCACTTGGATTTGGACAGTCTGTTACTAAAGTGTGTACTCTAGTATTATTCCAATGTAAATTGTCTCTTAAAAGGATAGTTCACCCAGAAATGAAAATTCTGTATCATTTACTCACCCTCAAGTTGTTCCAAACCTGTTTGAGTTTCTTTCTTCTGCTGAGCACAAAAGAAGATATTTTGAGGAATGTTGGTAACCAAACAGTTGACAATAGCCACTGACTTCCATAGTATTTTCTTCCACATTATGGAAGTCAATGGCTATCAGCAACTGTTTGGTTACCAACATGTCTTCTTTTGTGCTTCACAAAAGAAAGAAACTCAGATACAGGTTTTGAATTTTCAAATGTCAAAAATTGCATAAATTGGCTATTTTAATGCGTCCTTGCTGAATAATACTATTCATTAATTTAAAAAAATATATATATATATTTTTGACCCCAAGCTTTTGCTCACTATATACACTACTAGTCAAAAGTTTTTGAACAGAAAGATTTTTAATGTTTTATTTTAAGTCTCTTCTGCTGTAAAATTTTGAAATATTTTTACTATTTTAAAATAGCTGCTTTCTATTTGAATATATTTTAAAACGTAATTTATTCCTGTGATCAAAGCCACATTTTCGGCATCATTACTGCAGCCTTCAGTGTCACATGATCCTTCAGAAATCATTCTAATATTTCTGAATGTGGGAAGAAGTTTGCCAAATGTGTAAATAGTATGATTACGTTCTCTATTTTAGAACATAGTGAACACAGCTCACATTTGACATGACATTTGGCGCAAGGTCCAATGCCATAAATTGCATAAGCGCACACATTTCAATTGAATTGAAGGAACAGAAAGAATTGATTTTACAGATTACATCTGTTTATTTTGGGTTGCAGTTCACAAACCAACTTACGATCAAACGAGAGACAGTGTCATTTGAGTTCCATGAAACTTAAAAATACAGCTGTTTATGTTAAAAAAAAGTTATTAATATTTACATTAGGTTTTATTTAACTTTTGTAATTTTTATATGTATACACAGTTGAAGTCAAAAGTTTACATACACCTTGCAGAATCTGCAAAATGTTAATTATTTTACCAAACAAGAGGGATCATACAAAATGTACAAAAAAATACAAAAAATTTAGTACTGACCTGAATAAGATATTCACATTAAAGACATGTATATATAGTCTAAAAGAGAAAATAATAGTTGAATTTATAAAAATGACTCAAAAGTTTACATACACTTGATTCTTAATACTGTGTTGTTACCTGAATGATCCACAGCTGTGTTTTTTTGTGTGTGTTTGTTTGGTGAGAGTTGTTCATTGAGTCCCTTGTTTGTCCTGAAAAGTTAAACTGAAATCCTTCAGGTCCCACAAATTCTTTGGTTTTCCAGCATTTTTGTGTATTTAAACCCTATTCAACAATGACTGTATGATTTTGAGATCCATCTTTTCACACTGAGGACAACTGAGCGACTCATTTGCAACCTTTACAGAAGGTTCAAATGCTCATTGATGCTTCTGAAAAAAAAAACAAAAAAAAACGATGCTTTAAGAGCCTTTTGGAACTTTTGGAATTTTAAAGATTTTTCTGAAGAACAGCAGGCAGTTTAACTGTTTAGGACAAACAAGGGACTCATGAACAACTATCACTAAACAAAAAACAGCTGTGGATCATTCAGGGAACAACACAGTATTAAGAATCAAGCGTATGTAAACTTTTGAACAGGGTCATTTTTATAAATTCAACTATTATTTTCTCTTGTGGTCTATATGTAAACGTCTTTTATGGGAAATATCTTATTCACATAATTAACATTTTGCAGATTCTGCAAGGTGTATGTAAACTTTTGACTTCATTTAATTCAGGGTTAGTTATTAAGCTATTTTAATACATTACGTTAATAAAAAATAAGAAATGTTGCCTTTTCAACTAACTGAAATAAAATAAGTTTGGGCAATGAATAATTTAATTTTTAATTTTTATTTTTTCACTTTATTTTAAGGACTGAAATTGTCCTTTCCTGAGTGGACGAAGCCTGGCACTTACAGTATTTAATGTTTTATTTCACACATCATATTTCCCATTACTTTAGCTCTACGAATTACATGGTGATCATTCTGAGTAAATAACAGTCTCTGACGTACAATCAAAACCCACTGGCCTTGCTGACATGCCCGGATTTCATCTTTAGGGACATGTCTTACTGGAAACACAAACTTTTGGTTTGCTTACCTGACAACAAAGTGAGTCTCTGCCCATATTTCTCCTGCTATTATCTGATCTCGGGGAACTCTGTGTCTTGCTACAGGTGTGCAGAAATGTACCTCCTGACCTTGTTTACCTTTAAAGACCACATGAAAAGACAGTTTTACTGTTTGGAATAATCACAATGAGAGCGTTAGAATATTGACTATTTACTCTGAAGTTAAACTCACTTTTAAATCACAATCAAAATTAAATGTTCTAAGATGTTTTTCTGTAATGTGAGAAACTTGGTACTAATTGCTGAACTAACATGTTCTTGTTCCTGTTGACTGTTGTTTGATGAAGTGTCAGGTTTAATTTTACATTTAGGCAATTTGAGGACACACATAGTCACCTTTTGGTCATCAGGTTCAGTCTAAGAACAATGTCAGCATGAATAAAACCCTCGGTCATTAACCAGCCGACAAAGAGCAATGGTTTACTTAAGTGTGTAGGCAGAGCAAACATAAATGCCCTTAAATTCCAAATACATGAGCAGGACAAAGGTACAAATTGACATATTCACTAGGTTAATGTGATATATATATATATATATCATACCTCTGTCTGTGTAAAATATTACATAATATTATAAATATATAAAATAATTAAATATGATAAATACAAAAAATACCAAAGTATATTTATTATATATTATATAACATGCACATTATGTTAATATACACTTCCAGTCAAAAGTTTCTCTTTTGCTCACCAAACCTGCATTTATTTGATCCAAAATACAGCAAAAGCAGTAATATTGTGAAATGTTTTTACTATTTAAAATAACTGTTTTCTATTTGAATATATTTTCAAATGTAATTTATTCCTTTGATCAAAACTATGTTTAAAAATCTAAATATGATTATAAATATTTAAAACAGTTTAGTACAGTTTATTTTTTCAGCATTCGTTGATGAAAGATCCAAAGATCAGCATTTATCTGAAATAAAAAGCTTTTGTAACATTATACAATATACCATTCAAAAGTTTGGAGTCTGTATAATTTATCTTTTTTTAGGAAATAAATTATAGAAATTAATTTTATTTAGCAAGGATGCTTTAAATTGTTCAAAAGTGATGATAAAGACATTTATAATGTTACAAAATGTTTCTATTTCAGATAAATGCTGTTCTTCTGAACTTTCTATTTAATTAAAGAAACCTGAAAAAATTCTACTTTTTTAATATTAAAATGATTTCTGAAGGATCATGTCACTGGAGCAATGATGCTAAAATTTTGCTTTGAAATCACAGAAATAAATTACATTTTAAAATGTTTTCAAATATAAAGCAGTTATTTTAAATTATACAATTATTTCTAAATTTGAGTTTTTACTGTACTTTAGATCAAATAAAAGCAGGCTTGATGAGCAGAAGAGACTTCTTTAAAAACACACAAAAAACATTAGAAACAATCTATGTAATTTTTTTCCAAATTTTTAATAAAAATGTTGTCATTTAGAGCATTTTTTGCATATATTAATTATAAAATAATAATAATAATAATATTAATTGGTCAAAAAAAATGCAATGTTTTTAGACATGTTGATTTCATTTTTAGACAAAACAATACCAAACGTTTAACTTCAGAAGAGTTAATAATTCAATATTTGATGGAATAACAATTATTTTCAATCACAACAAATAAAAACATTTATTTTGACCAATTGGAATTTTCTGACTAAAAAATAAAGAGAGATATTTTTTTTTTCATAAACATTTTCACATTTTATTTTCACCTGCCTGTGTAAAATATTATTACATATGACAAATATATCAAACAAATACATATTTTTTTTATATAAATAATTATTACACACACAAAGTATGTTTTATATCAGGCCCGGATATAGGCATGGGCAAGGTGGGGCAATGCCCCCCTAAATGCTGTGACTGCCCCCCCAAACGTAAAGGCATGCAAAATTCCGAATTTCATAAAACAAACAAACTAAATTGCCTTATGTTATTTATCCTATTTACACGAAGGTATGTCATTTCTGTCTCTACATGATCGCGCGTTTACAATGTCTCCTCTGCGAAAACACGGACGGGATCGCGCACTCCATTCATAAAAACCGACTTTACTATAGCGCGGAATACCACAGAATTCGTCGATTTTTGGATTAATAAATCAAAAGTTGGTCTGTCACTTAATTCAAATCGCGATATGGACTAGTGTCTGTGAAAACTGAAATGCAAAAAGACTGGAAAATAATTTAAAAAGACTGATGATGATGGCAATGTAGAGTTTGAAGACCTCTCTACCGTCTGCAAATATCTACACGGGTATAAGAATGCATTTCCTCAGCTCCATCGCATGTATGTGACCTCCCTTGTGATTGGAATATCATCTGCATCATGCTAAAGCTCTTTCTCCACTTTGTCTCGTGTTCTTACTCCCTTCCGCCACACTATTGCTACATGAAAGAAAAAGAAATGTAGTTATTCTGGCTCAGGAGAAGGGCATAACCACAGGCCTAGATATGCATGCATTTGTTAGTCTTTTTGCACAGAAAAGCAGACGACTGATGCTTTAAAAAAAAAAAAAAAATTGTAAAAAAAATACACAAAAAAAGAAATAAAAAAATATATGAATAAAATAAAAAGACAAAAAAATGAAAAGATAGATAGATAGATAGATAGATAGATAGATAGATAGATAGATATATAGATAGATAGATATAGACATTTAAAAAAGTAAAAATTAAAAAAAAAAAAAAAAAAAAAAAAAACATAAATGCAGCCTCAAAAGGGCACAAGCCAGTGTCCTATTTGTGCCGGTCCCAAGCCCGGGTAAATGCAGAGGGTAGGGCATCAAACATAAAACCTATAAGACAAATCAAATGGATCAAAGGAGAAGATAGAGATATGGATAGGTGGACTGATATGATGACAGCATAGTTAGTATAGTTTTCTTTGCATAGATAATTAGAGAAGCTCACCCACACTTGCCCCCCCAATATTCTACATGCACCCCCTAATGGGGCTGGCTAAATCCGGCCCTGTTTTATATATATATATATATATATATATATATATAAACTACCAGTTTTGAACAGTAACATTTTTTATATTTATAAAGCACTTTTTTAATCATTATTACTAAGTCATATGATCCTTCAGAAATTATTCTAATATTCTGATTTGCTGCTTTAAAAACATTTATTTTTATTGTTATTATTATTATTATGTTGAAAGTTCAGAAGAACAGCATTTACCTGAAATAGAAATCTTTTGTAACAAATTTGATGAACTAAATAAATAAATATTATAAAATATAACTAATATTTAAAAAAAAAGTATTAAATTAAATTATTAAATCTTTTAATTAAGTTAAATTTAATCAAATAAATAAATGAGTGGTTGCTACAGAAAGTAACAGTTTGTCTCTCCTGTCTATGTAATTTAATGCTATTTTTCTGTCAATTTTTTCATCTACCAGGCTTAAATGGTAACTCCAATGGTTTAGAGAAGTAACAGCACACCTCGAACACCCGTGCAATTTGAAGCATCTTACTTCATGAGGTGCAAAGTTTATTACAAACTTCAAATGCGGAACCCTATAGCAAGCACCACTAATGATAATAACACTGTATCCCATTTTCAGACACAAACTCTCATATCTATCCAGATTTACAGATTATCCCAGGTGGTTAAGACTCACAGATTTAGCCCTACATCATGATTATGACAAACATCTTCTCGGTAGATAAAGACATTCGCTTGATTTTTTCTTCCCGCTACTCATTCCACCCCCAAACCCAGCAAGAGTTACCTATCTGATTCAACCTCGCAAATCCCATTATGTGGCTTTACTGAGCTTCAGCGTGTAGCAGCATGCGTTCCATTTGCTTCAATATGAGGAATGAAAATTGTGTTATATCACACCGCTCGATTTGTTATTAAATATAAGAGAACATTATTTCAAACCCTGCTTGTTGCAATCATGTTCTCCGGAATAGCAGAGAATTGTATAATTTGTTCCCCATTCTGAGTCATAAGCGTGCTAGTTTAGCGCAGAGGGTAAGCATTTTCCACTTTAGACTAAATTTTACCTCATTGTTCTTACACCTAAACATCATTAAAGCTCCGCTGTAATACATTCAGAGCCGTGCCGCAGATAGCTTAACACAACTAATGTGGAAAATTCTCCACTGAGGTGCAAAAGTCGTCCCCGACAGTCACCACGGTGGTCCTGAGCTTGCCCAAGTCACGTGATCAGAATATTGACCAGGTCGATGGGGCCATGAGGCACCTCAGACAGGAAGGTTTGGTTACAGAGTAGCTTGACCGCATGTATCACATCATAAAAAGGTACTTCAGCCCCAGAACATTTCACCTTTAGTGCCTCTTCATGTCCAGAATAGGAAGCGATTCACAAATGAGAGTGTAAAGATTAGTTTCTCCTAGAAAAATCATGTGCTTGTTAAAGTATAATGCATGTTTGCTTATTAAATCCAATGCAGTTCCGGATGTTCCTGTTATTCCTAGAGCATCTTGTGTTCCTGTCATAACTTTAACTTATTATGACATAACATAAAGCCAAACTAAATAGGTTTCTGTGGTAGACTAAGCACGACAGTTCTGTCACTTTAAGTATATAAACTGATTAACAGTGTCACCAAGTGGTAAACGATATAAGTGCAGCCTTGTCACTAGGGTTGACAGTTCGATTTAGTTCACTTGAGTGGATCGCTCCGGATGGTTTGTTCCAATGAACTGGTTCAAATTCATTGATACTTTCCATCGCTCGATGGGTTCCTAACCTGTTAAGAAAGAAACACACACACAACAAACCTATAGCTATAGTCTTAACTGGTTTCAGGAATTTTTTGGAGGAAACAGCTAGGTGCCTGACAAGGTAAACATCTTTTGGTCAAGCTGGTTTGAAACAGGGTTAGCAGGTTTATGGAATTGGTGAGGACATCGCAGCAGACAACAGACATTTGTTTGATCAAAATTGTTGCTAGGGAAAAAAAGTAGTGGCTGGATATTGGTTGGGACATGTCATAGCATCCCTACTAAATTCTACACCCTTGAAAATCAACAAGAGATGTCTGATATTGGAAACTATAGTTCTATCCTTAAAGGAGTGGTTCACTTTCAGAACAAAAAATTACAGATAATGTACTCACCCCCTTGTCATCCAAGCTGTTCGTGTCTTTCTTTCTTCAGTCGTAAAGAAATTATTTTTTTATGAGGAAAATATTTCAGGATTTTTCTCCATATAATGGACTTCTATGGTGCAGGTTTGAACTTCTAAAATGCAGTTTAAATGCAGCTTTAAAGTGCTCTAAACGATCCCAGCCGAGGAGGAAGAGTCTTATCTAATGATATTATCTTTACAATTTATATACTTTTTAATCTCTAAGAAGAACACACACAGAGCTAGACAAGACGAGCATTTGAGGTTAAAAAGTATATAAATTGTATTTTATTTTTTATAATTGATCATTTTGCGATAAGATGCTTCTTTCCTTTCAAATGATTCGCAAAATTATTCGTGAACCCTCTCCGAAATTCCGATCTAAATGATTCGCGATCCGCAATGGTTTAACTAATTTGCAGTTTCGAAAAGCTGTTTTTGCTAGCGAATCGCTTGAAATGAATGTTTGAATCAATCTGAGCCCTTCCAGCTTAATGATTCAATTGAATCAGTTGTCTGTTCCTCTGCTTTTCTCGGTTTCAGCCATGTTTACACGACACTTTCAGTACTATTACTGGCTTAGTTCGCTAGTTTTATGACATTAACTGAAATAATCAGAAACAGTATGATAAATAATAACATAAAACATCTATATTTCCATTCCAAAGATTACATCCAACACACGATCATTCAGGTGAGGTAACATTAGCAGTTTACTGCTAACTAGTGGAAACTCTCCATTAACATTACGAGCTGCACCTCAAAATACATATTAGATGGAAACATTGTGCATTATGATTAAGTTTGTAGCTTAATTAAGTAGCTAAATAGCAAGATAGTTCAGCTGGTGACAGTTCAATAGAAAATCAGTTGAAAGCATCGAGTCCACTGAAGTGAATGTTTAATTTACTAAGAAATATTGTAAGAAAATTGTAAGAAATTATTGTATCTGATTGTATAAGTCTATACAGAGTGATAGTCAGTGTAAAAACAGCAATGAGAGAAGCAGATGAACACAAAACAGCATAACAACAAAGTTAAAGATGAACATCCATAGTGTCCAAACTAAATTCTAACTTACCCCCTTGATAATGATACTGAATCTCTCCTGTTTTGTGTCAGCTAAATATTCTATCTCTTAAAAAATAAAAACAAACTAAATGTTGCGTTGTTGTTTACCTCACCCAGGGTTCGCAAAAACTTTGCATTCATTAAAAATAACCAGCCTTAAAGTCTTTGAGGATGATCAAAATAATTTAAAACGGGCAAAAATGTTCAAGTACTTAACTCACATTGTCCTTCAAAGAAATTCCATGAACGATTTGTTCCTTGAGCGTTTGCCACATGACAAATAAACGATTCGAGACTCGAAAGGCAGACTAATGATAATCCATCCTTGGCTGTATTATATTAATTTCCTTTTTGGAATATGATCAAAATTGTTATGCGGACGTGCTCAGGGAATTTAGGCATTGAAAACAGCCTATTTAACTCCGTTTAAAGGAACGAAATGACACGAATAATGATTAGTTCTTTGTCTAAAAGAAATTTAAAGATCCTGTAATTTAAATGATCCGATCTTTCCATCGACCCATCACTAATTTGCACACAAATTGGTTGGTCCAAATCATTAAAGAATCGGCTCAAATGAACGATTCGCGAATCGGGCAGCCCTGCAGCCATCCAATTAGCAGTCACTTTATAGGAGTACTGGACGAAATTAAAGGAAATGGATGGACAGGCAAACAAATTACAACTGTTTAATACATATTTATACTGTAAAGATTCACTTATCATCTAATTTCTCATCCACATACCTGTTTAAACTAACAACTAAGACTTAGTTGTAGTTTAAACTAACAACTAAGCTTTACTGCTTCCTGGAAAGCAGGCCAAGTGTCTTCCAAGCAGTCCAGAACACAATAACACATCAGCACTAGCCTCATTTTGCAGATAAACTGTGTAGAACCACTGCAGCACTTTTTAACTGCATCTCTGCAGTGTGTTTCAGCAGGTCTGAGCGTGGCCGATAGGACCGCGAGACACATTTCACCTCTGCAGAGGTGAGAGAAATCAATAGAGACAAATAAACCTCAGGCCAGGAGTCCACACGGTTAGAGTCGCTCCTCATTCTGTGTCAACCACCATCCTGCTCAAGACTAGAGTAAGTGAGTCACTATTTGACATTATTAAATAAAAAGAGAAAAGAAAACCAAGCGTTTCTCTTTTTTCCCTTCTAGATAAGAGTGCCAGGGTGCATTTGAACCATGAAACGAGGAAGTGGAAACCAGACCAGAGCAGGAGACAAAGTTCATTTAATGGCAAAACCACAAACGTACAAGCATTGTAGAAAATCATACATTACAGTGCTTCATTTTATTGCTATGTGCATCCAAGACACATTATCCTAACAAAATGAGAGCAAATGGCCAAGTGGAAATATCATAATAGAAAAAAGTAAACATCATTTAATGATACTGGCCATAGCTATGATGATTTCCCTAAAGGCTTTTAACTTTATTTCCATTCAAAATACTGCATCTCTGAACTCTGTGCTGACAATGAGTGTGTTTACTTGCACTGTCTTGCACTGATTATGTATAATATAACCCAGCAGCATGTAAGGTCATATAAACACACAAATGGTTTTCTTTTATTAGCTGAAGGTCATAAACTGTTTAAGCCATTTAAAGAAGTCTCCTCTGCTCAACAAGCCAGCATTCGTTTGACCTAAAGTACAGCAAGGACTGTAAAATGTTGAAATATTTTTACTGTTTAAAATAACAGTTTTCTATTTGAATATGTTTTAAAATGTAATTTATTCCTGTGATCAAAGATACAAAGATACAAAACATTATCAGCTGTTAATAATAATAATACATGTTTGTCGAGCAGCAAATCAGAATATTCGAATGATCTGTGAAGGAGTAATAATGCTAAAAAATCACAGGAATAAATTACATTTTAAAATATATTCAAATAGAAAACAGTTAAAATAGTTTTAAATAGTCAAACTATTTCAAAATTTTACAGTTTTTGCTGTACATTGGATTAAATAAATGCATGGCTTGATAAGCAGAAGAGACTTCTTAAAAATTGATAGTGTATATATAAACCAATCTCACGTAAACATTTCTTGCATTGCCAGGATTGTGCATGTACAGTAAACACACTCAGTATCTTATTAGTGTAATATCAAAAAACCCATGAAATTTGTTGTAGAGTGTCCTGTTTTGATGTATTTCTTATTTAAAAAGCACATTGTGGCAAGACATTTGAAAGACTTTTTTAAAAGTCTCAAAACTCCCAATTTTTGATTTCAAGGTTTTTTTTAAATACAAAGTACTTGATGCTACCATGAAATGCTAAAGACCCTGTAAACATTTATAAAAAGGTTTGCATGTATGTGCTACAGCAGTGCAAATTACCTTTGACAAGGATGAAACTGACCATAATGAGTGAAAAATAACCAACATTATTCACCATACGAACCACCAAAACCTGTTCACAACACCTCCTACACCACTAATGCAGTGAGGTACGCACAATTAATATCCTAAAGTTAACACTAATAAAACCTCTGCTGTATTGATCATGCTAAAATAGCAGGAGATTAATTAGCAACCCTGTAAATACCCTAAAAATATCTCTAGACACCGTTATAGGGAGACTGCTAAATCTGTTTCTATTCTCAAACACTTGTGTTTCTGAAGGTGTGTTTGTGCATATGCCGTTGGCTTAGATCATTCAGTGGGTGTTTGGTGCTGTTGGCTTTAAAAGGCAGATTGTCGTTGCTGTGCATTTTGTAATAATGGCAATAACAGCGAGCTGTGTGGAACTAAAATACATGTTGTTCCCTACAATGTGCTTTAGTTATTCCTCCTCACATAGAGTGTAGCTTATTTGTTTGAACAGTCTAGCATTCAAGAACCTTGTTGTGCTGACAATATGCCCAAAACATACTCTACGCAAGTACATAAACACCAAATCTAGTTTGATTTCATGCATCATTGTATGAAATACATCAGCATTGCCACAGAGGGCGCTAGAGTAGGCAATACATACTGTAAACATTGTCTTCTACTGTCATTGTTCTGCTTTAGCTAAACTACTGTTTATGGCGAAGCAACAGTTTGAGGAGAATCTTGTGCTAGGCGTGCAACAATGACATTTTACATTTCAACTGTTGACATGTTTTGTAGCCAGCTACCTGAATTCAGTTAGGACAGATGTTTGAAGGAAACTCAATAGCCTTCCCTATGGCGTTTGCAATGCATTGCAAGCATCACATTTTCCACACAGTTCCCCAATACAGATTTCGCTTTGTTTGCTTATGATAAAGTTGGACGCGAGTAAGGATGTGCCCAAATCTGAATACCGTGTTTGGAAAAGAAATGACATATTCCACACTTATAAAAATAAAGTTGCTTCACAATGCCATAAAAGAACCTTTTTTTTGTCTAAATGGTTCTATAAAGAACCTTTAACATCTGAAGAACCTTACTGTTTCACAAAAGGTTCTTTGTGGCGAAAGAAGGTTTTTCTATGGCACTGCTGTGAAGAACCTTTTAAAGCATCTTTATTTTTAAGAGTGTAGAAAACCACTAAAGGGAATAAAACATTTCAACCTGATCTCATGGCAATTCGTACATATTTATGTGGGTGGCCAATCCAGTATGAATTTGTGTGACTTTGCTCGTACAAATTTGTACGATTTTTGCAAAATAGTAATTTATACAAATGGTACAATGGTACAAAATGGTATTTTACGCGTTCCACAATTCGTAAAAATTCAGACGAATAACCTACATCTAACCCCGCCCCTAAACCTACCTGTTATTTGTGTCTAAACAAATCATACAAAATCATATTCGTGAGGTTTTACGAATTTGTACGAATCATTGTACGAACGCGTTATTCATTTTCTGCAGCTTTCCGAATACGGACTCACTGTTCGGACACAACCCTTGTTGTGAAAATTCGCCACATGATCCAAGTAGATTTCTGTTGGTCAGCTTGGCAAATTTGCTTGAATAAAAGCAAAAAATACTTTTTTCAGCCTCATACGAAACCCCCAACTGACCCTTTGCTGGGAGTTTGATTGATACCTTCTGGTGTTCATTCATGCTTATTTTGTGCTATAACTAGTAAAAAAAAAAAAAAAGAGATGATCGGTTCACATGAAGCTGAGGTGCTACAGCAATCTGTCATGACAAATTAAAGGGTCACAAAATGATATTTTTTTAGGAATGTAAAGATATCAAAATCTCACGATATGATAATGGACACTTAAAAAAATGTAAATTAGCACATTTTAAAGTTACATTATTTTATCTAATGCACTTTGAGCGTTCAAAATTAAGAGCTCCAACCCATGTTCTTAACGTGAGTCAGAAAAAAGTCAGTGAATTGACTTGAACTGAACTTTAAAGGAGACTCAACCCTCTTTTTATTTGTGGTATACTGTCTCAGTCTAAATTACATTCACACTGGTGTTTGAGGAAGCCAAACAAATTAGAATATAATAATAATAACAACAATTTTATATTATTGTTATTTCTAAGAGAGTGATAGTCATATATTGTAAAACAATTGCACTGTAAAATAAATTAAAATGAATATTTCATAGGTATATATTTTTTGCTTTACACTACAGTAAGCAAATAATACTTTAATAATAATTTCTACATTTTAAATTATATTTTGAATTTGAACTGCAGTAACGGTAACCATTTAAACTGCTAACTGTCAGCAATTCATACTGCAGTTTTACGCTTTTATTTTGACGGAAACAGCAGTGAAGCTTTTATTTTGACAGGAAAATCCAGCTTCAGTGAAAACAGGCTTAAAAAAATGCATCCCCCTACAATTCTAGTGAAATGCTGTAATCATCTGATCGCCTAAACGAAGTGCACGCTTCGCTTTGAAACGCAGAGCAAAAAACAGACTTTAAGAGATTAAGCCATAATTAAGCTTTCGGTTTTAGTGTTTGACAGATACTGTGCCAAAGCATAATAGTCCAAAACCCAACTTTAAAGACCTATTATGTTAAAATAAGAAATTTCAATATATCTTAAAAACTAAATTTTTTGCCCGGAAGACATATCGTTTTATATCGTCATGTGACCACAATGATATCGAGACAGTTTTACTATTGTGATACCACGATATTGATAATGCCGTTACATCCCTAGTATTTATTGTTTGAATTTCTTAAACTTTGTTTTGACTTTGTTTTATACCAAAAGTAACCCGCTCTGTCTTGTCTGTCGGTGTTGTCAGTTTCCTCTTTGCTCTGCATGTAGTTTTCACTAATTAAAGGATTAGTTCACTTTCAGAACAATAATTTACCTATAATGTACTCACCCCTTTGTCATCCAAGATGTTCATGTCTCTCTTTCTTCAGTCATAGAGAAATTGTATTTTGAGGAAAACATTTCAGGATTTCTCTCCATATAATGGATATGTACGGTGCCCCCAAGTTTGAACTTCCAAAATGCAGCTTCAAAGGGCTCTAAATGATCCCAGCTGAGGAAGAAGGGTCTGCTCTAGCGAAATGATTGGTTATTTTCAAAACAAACTTACTTCTATACTTTTTAACCTCAAATGCTTGTCTTGTCTCGTCTCTGCTATGCGTATGCGTAGTCTGTGTGATCTGGGTCAAAACAGTTATAAATGCAATTTCTTTACGCCTGAAGAAAGAAAGAACATCTCGGATGACAAGGGGGTGAGTATATTATCTGTAAATTTTTGTTCTAGAAGTGAACTAATCCTTTAAGGGGAGTCAGGTCTTTGCGAAAGAATCAATTGTGCAGGTTTTGCCTGCAAAAGTTTGCAAAAATGGTCAGTTGTCAATAATTTAGAAATGTATGAAGCACAACTCATAAAGAAGGATTTGCTTGACTAACCTGAACATGAGCGAAAACTGAATTGAGAACCTTCCAATCGGACATGCTGGATTCACCTGCAGTGGTAATTTTGACCGCACCTTTAGTGTGAAAATTTGTGTTTTACTTGATCATCAAAGGCAACTTTTTCTGATGTGTAAACCTAAAGTTCCCTGGTTAAAGAATCTCCTCCTCTTTCACGTATAGGATCTCGTGGGCGGAGCTTGGGACTTGATTGACGCCTCCTACCACCAGCAGGCGATCGCGGATCACAATGCTGGAGGCAGAGCAACGTGGCGTTGCCATGGGAGACAGCCTTTCCCATTTTCTTTTTTCGGGATGGAAGGCTTCGACAGTGTCCAGCACTGATGGCTGATGGCCTGTAGGAAGAGAGCAGATGTTTGGATGACACCAACCGTGACAGCAACTGTGCAGTAGATAAATATATTATGGCGCAACTTCCATACCTAGACCTCCCGCCACGATCATTCTGCCTCGCACGATGGCTGCGGCAAAGTCTGCCCGCTTGGTCTTCAAGGGTACGGTGTCCTCTGATTTCAACCAAGTTCCTTTGAATCAAAACAGACACAAATAACAATAATACAATGATAAATATGAGGTGAAGTCTGTAATTTCACCACTAGCAGCGATTTTAAAAGATGTCATTTTAAGAATGGCCTGCGTATAGTTTGTACATTAAAATGAAACGCAAGAGGGTATTTTAACACACTGTTCAGCATTAGCACTGTGTGATTTAAAATCTGACACAATAAATCAGATTTATACAATGGGGTGAAAGAAAATTAACTAGCTTATGTATAATTCGAAACTGTTTAGTTTGACAGCCTTTCCTAAAACGTCTAAAGAGGAAATGGAAATAAAGGACTTTCCCGCAGATTAGAGCCTGCGAGCTTGTCGATTAAAGCTGACAGACTGTTTTCCATTTGCAGGATCTAATATCTGTCTAATAACTAAGCCAATGGCTCGCCGTAATAAATGCAAGGGCCGTTTCTTCAAAAAAATTACTGAGCTAGAACACTTTAATTGCTTCGAAAAGGAAGTTGGAGGAGCTCTGCAGCTTTCTGTGTTTCACAGATGTACAACGTTAATTTGGCACATTATTTACATTTCTCAGTCAACCTAATCATCCAAAAAGCACAATCACAGCCAATAACACACAAACGGCATTAGAATAATGATGGTTGTTTGAGAGATGCCAACTCCTTTTGCCATGCTTGTTGACATGATGTTGAAAAACAGAGATGAGCTTTGATTGCAAAAGCATGTTTGCAGATGCTCACAGCACTTAGGTATATATAACTGATCAAAACCATAATTGTTTTTCACTGCATGCATTTTTTATAAATCAGCCAATCCTAAAATGCACTCCAACACATGTGAAAGAAAATGATTGGCTGAGAGGAATGCGATATTGTAGTGATATCAGAACTCCAACCGTTTCACAGTTTTTGTGTCTGAATGTAGTTTTGGGAGTTTTTAGGTAAGAATGTAGTTGTTTAGACTTCAAATATATGGTTTTTGGTAATAAAGATAATGTCTATTTGAAAATTTGATGTTTTTGGAGATTTTGGAGGAATTCAGCACTCATAAATGCAACAAAAGCAGCCTCAGCTTCTTTCAGGCCAGATCTTCTGGAATTTGCCGCTGGCTCTGATGTCTCTATAGTGGTTAAACATGAGATGTAATTCCTTTTGGGTAAATCTAATGGGCAGTCTTTGGTGTCATTAATCCGTTATTTGTTCCAGAGCAAATAGTTTTGGCTGAGGGCAAAACCACATCACATCATATTTTATGTAATTTTAATGCAGTGTAACAGAGCGCTGCCTTTGTACTTTCCACTGAATTCCTTAGCAACTTTTATGATGGCTGTTATCTTATAATATTATTATGTTTATTATTATGTATAATATTATTATTCAATAAATAATAGTAGTATTTAATAATAGTATTTACGAGGCATGTCCCAATCAAGATTTTTGTGTCCCTGATCCACTCAGAGTCATTGAGTCCTGATCCGATACTTGTATATTCGTAGTGTTTGGTGCACAATTGAAGTATTTAAAGTTATTAAAAATCAATGTTCGTGAAGAGAGAGAGTAAAAGTGATATATACAGATGAGATCAAAAGTTTACATACGCCTTGCAGAATCAGCAAAATGTTATCTTTTTTACCAAAATAAGAGGGATCATACAAAATGCATGTTACTTTTTATTTAGTACTGACCTGAATAAGATATTTTACATAAAAGACATTTACATATAGTCCACAAGAGAAAATAAACACTCACTTAGCCTATGCTTCATAAGGACACGTGATGCATTAAGAGGCAGGGGTGAAAACTTTTGAATCTGAATATCATGGTAAATTTAATTTAGTTTGTCTTCTGGGAAACATGTAAGTATCTTCTGTAGCTTCTGAAAGGCAGTACCAAATGAAAAAAAAAATTACTCAAAATAAGAAATTGCACACATCTTCATTCTGTTCAAAAGTTTAAGCTTAATGCATAGTTTTTCCTTCTGGAGCATCAGTGAGTGTTTGAACTTTCTGTCATAGTTGCATTCAAGTCCCTCAGTTGCCCTCAGTGTCAAAAGATGGATCTCAAAATCATACAGTCGTTGTTAGAAAAGGTTCAAATACACAAAAATGCCGAAAAACCAAAGAATTTGTGGGACCTAAAGGATTTTTAAAAAAAAACAGCGGGCAGTTTAACTGTTCAGGATAAGCAAGGGACTCATGAACAACTAGCACTAAAAAAGTATATGTAAATTTTTGAACAGGGTCATTTTTATAAATGCAACTATTTTCTTTTGTGGACCATATGTAAATGTCTTTTATGTGAAAAATCTTATTCAAGTCAGTAAAAACTAAAACAATAACATGCATTTTGTATGATCCCTCTTATTCTGGTCAAATAATTAACATTTCGCAGATTCCGCAATTTGTATGTAAACTTTTGAGCTCTACTGTATGTGCATGTATGCTGGGTTGTATGCATATATAAAAGTGGAGATAAGCATAAAGCTTGCGTTGTCAGAACGCCAGTCTTTATTGTGAATATGAGATTAAGTTGAAGAATGAATGCTGTATCAGATGCAGGTAATCACACTCGCCCAGTCCATCTCTCTCTCATATTACTCTGCATAATACAGTAAGCTTTTAATACAGTAATACAATAAGCTTTCGATGAAGCAACTCAACGTTTCTTCATTACTAGTTCTAAAGTGACTTTAGAATTTGAATTAGTAACGGAGGCTTGGGCTCAGCTGTTAAACTGTCAAACTAAGATTTGTATCCGTTCACACAAAAGTCTTTTTAAAGACACTCCGTTGTTGTGTCTTATGTATTTACACACAATATCACATGAATAGAGGTGAGATAGGGCTGTATATCGTCATAATGCATATATATATGACCTTTTCTGGTCTAAGTGGATGTTTCTTGCCCAAAATTAATGGCATTGTTGACTTTATGTTACTGAAAGACCTTATGCAATATTCATTCAGGATGCTGCTTTAAAAGGTAAAAGCCTAAGTAGTCAATGGAGAACAATGCTGCTCACAAAGTTTGATTTTAGTTAAATCATTTATTGATGTTTTGCTGCAAATTTGGAAATTTGGAACAAGATCAAAGTGTCCGACTTGAATGAGCAATGAAGGGTCTGTCAACTTTGGACAGGATATTGATTTCAGCCCTTGGCGTGCAACGCTCGCTCTGTTGTTGGCTGAAAATCTGACATTACTTCTGTTGAACAGTGATGCCCTTTCACTTTTCCTCATGCCAAGCATGGTTTTTATTCAGATGCAAACTCATATTCCCTTCAAACAGGTGGTGTGGTCCTGTTCATTTGGCATAAAGTTATAAAACATGCTGTTCCGGATCTGCCGCAGCTCAATTAGCCAGTATACAGTGTCAAGTTGGATGTTTAATAAAGAGCACATCCATCTTGTCTACAAACTGGGATTTTCTCGGGATATAACCCTCTGCGCAGCAGCCCGCTTTAAGACAAAAGAGCAGATGGGCTCAGCTATCTATCTGGATGAGCTATGGATAAGGGATGACAATGTGTTTCTGAATAGCATCATTTAACGCCCCCTTCCTATCCCACAATCTTATCGGCTAGTTATATTAGATTGGGAGACTTGCACGCGAGGGTTTTTATTGCCGGTGGCGGATTCGGGCAGAAGGAAATTAGATAGCGAGGCTTAATCCCTCGTGCGGCTCTGTGAACGGCGGCTCGTGCACCTGTTGACTGACACACATGCCAGTAATGGAATAATTAAAAAAGAGAGAAATGATTCATACGCCGGCGCGCAAAGTTCAGTTGTTCAAGTTGACCTCCTCGCTGCCCACTCATGATAGGAACTTTCTTTTATCGCCCTTGGGGCCAAAAAAAGTCCAATTTTCCCATCTGCTGAATCTGATTAGAAAAGATCAGATTTGAGCGGAAACGATGTAGAGGAAGAAAAAGCGTGAGAAGCTGGAGAGAAATCAATAACTCATTTCAGCAGGTCTTACGTTTTGTCACACATTGTATCTTTCCACCCCCTTTTTTGGGTTAATCCGTGAAAAAAACTAAATCTAATAAAAAGGGAACAGTTATCAAGATTACTAATATATTTGTGCGTTGAAACATTTTTTGCTGATACGCATTCAACAGCTAAAACAATTGTTCTTGAAGATTTCACAGATTAAGACTAAGGCTTGTTTCATGCCACATGCTCAAGCAGAGCTTATTTAATTTGGTGTCTATATGCACATGTTATAGTATTCATAGAGTTTCAGCACTGAGCTTATTTTTTGCAATGCATCGTGTAGTGAAAACCCTGTAGAAAAGACATATTGAAGTTAGACTAAGATTGATAGGTTGGTTTTAGCTGGTCTAGGATGTTGATTTTATAGTTGTCAATGTTCATAAAATGCTTCATAAACCTATTTATCAATGCAATCTTTTGCAATCTAGCCATTTATGAACATACACTACCTTTCATAATTTTGGGTTTGGTAAGTTTTCGAAATATTTTTAAGAGAAGTCTCTTATGTTCAGCAAGGCTGTATTTTTTTGATTAGTACTAGAGTAAAAAACAATCAAAAAGTTAAAAGAACTTTTTTAGAAACTTTTGGAAATTCTAATATGCTGATTTGCTGCTCAAAAACATTTTTTTATTATTATAAATGTTGAAAACAGTTGTGCTGATTATATTATGTAACATTATAAATGTCTTTACTGTCACTTTTGATCAATTTAATGCATCCTTGATGAATAAAAATATTAATTTATTTTAAAAAACACTAATGACCCCAAACTTCTTTACATGTAGTGTAGTATTAGTCCATAGAATAAAAGTCAATGTGTTTTAGTGGTATTTTGGACCCTACTGATTTTTATTTTAATAACAAAAACAGTAAAGAAAGAGAAGATAATAACAGAACTTTCATTCTTAGACAAACTATCCCTTTTAAAATACGCAAACACTGTTCAAAAGTTGGGGGTTGGTAACATTTTTTTTAAAGTTAAAGTCTCTTATGCTTACCAAATCCGCATTTATTTGATGAAAAATATAGTAAAAACAGTAAAAATGTACAATATTTTTACAATTTAAAACAAGTTAAATTTTCCATTTAAATATATTTTAAAATGTAATTTATTCCTGTGATGCAACGCTGAATTTTCAGCATCATTACTCCAGTCTTCCTTCAGAAATTATTCTAATATGTTGATTTGCTTCTCAAGAAGCATTTCTTATTATTTATGTTGAAAATGGTTGTGCTGCTTAATATTTTTTGGAAAACATGCTGAATTTGTTTTCAGGATTCAAACAATAGCATTTATTTAAAATAGAAAACAATTATCACATTATAAATTACTTTACTATTACTTTTGATCAATTTAATGCACCCTTGGTAAATAAAAATATTAATTTCTTGAAATAAAATCTTCCTAACCAATTTAAGCATTATATGTGACCCTGGACCACAAAACCAGTCTTAAGTAGCCACGGGTATATTTGTAACAATAGCCAAAAATACATTGTACGGGTGAAAATTACAGATTTTTCTTTTATGCCAAAAATCATTAGGATATAAAGTAAAGATCATGTCCTACTGTAAATGTATTTAAACCTAATTTTTGATTAGTAATATGCATTGCTAAGAACTTCATTTGGACAACTTTAAAGGTGATTTTCTTATTATTTCGATTTTTTTTGCACCCTCAGATTCCAGATTTTCAAATAGTTGAATCTCGGCCAAATATTGTCTTATCCTAACAAACCATACATCAATGGAAAGCATATTTATTTTAGATTACATATAAATCCAGGGTCAAGTTTGGGTTCTCTTCTATGTGAAACAATTGCCATTTGGATGTAAATATGAGCAACGTACTTTCATATTGCTGTTATA
>NC_133380.1:8058011-8065511 GCF_049309525.1 Garra rufa | reverse complement strand
TTCATTTAAAATAAAACTAGAAAAATATAAATAGTAGATGAAAACTAATTAACTTAAAAAAGAACTGAAACTATGCAAGTAAGTTTGCTCTAAAATACTAAAAAGAAATTGAAAAAATATTTTAAAAATAATTAAATACAGAAAAATGACTAAAGGACATTATATTTGTAATCAATAATATTTTTAAAAAGTTTTTTATGCTCATTAAGATTGCATTTATTTGATGAAAAATATAATAAAAATAGCAATATAATATTATATTTCATATAATATATTATAGCAATTTAAAAATATGTATAAATATATTATTTAAAATAAACATATGTTTAAATATAATTTATTTTTTAGACCTATATATCTTTTTGGAAGCTTTGATACCTCTTTTTCAGGATTCTTTAAGGAATAAAAAGTAAAAAAAAATAGCATTTATTTGAAACATATATATTTTTTGTATTTAACAATACTACCATTCTAAATGTTGGGGTCTGTAAATTTTTCTTTAAAAAAAAAAAAAAGAAATTCATATTTATATTCAGCAAAGATGTGTTAAATTGATAAAAAAAGTGTAATGACTTATTATTATTTATATTAATGCTGTTCTTTTTGATTTTTTATTCATTTAAAAAATCCTATAAAAATTGTATAATAAATTGTAGAATGACATTAGAACTTTTTTTTTTATTCCTGAAGGATCATGTGACACTGACAACTGGAGTAATGATGCTGAAAATTCAGCTTTGCATCACAGAAATAAATTATATTTTAAAGTGTACTAAAATAAAAAAAACAGTTATTTAAAATGTAAATAATATTTCAGAATATTACTGATTTTTCTGCATTTTTGAACAAATAATATATTATTGTTTTCTAAAGAAGTCTCTTCTGCTCACCAAGCCTTCATTTATTTCATCCAAAGTACGGCAAAAACAGTTAAATTCTGAAATATTTTTACTATTTAAAATAACTGCTTTCTATTTGAATATTTTTTTAAATATAATTTATTCCTGTGATTTCAAAGCTGTATTTTCAGCATCATTACTCCAGTCACATGATCCTTCAGAAATCATTCTAATACTCTAATACCTGCTGCTCAAAAAACATTTATTATTATTATTATGTTGAAAACAGCTTAGTAGAATTTTTTCAGGATTCTTTGATGAATAAAAAGTTCAGAAGAACAGCATTTATCTGAAATAGAAATCTTCTGTAACATTACAAATGTCTTTATCATCACTTTTAATGAATTTAAAGCATCCTTGCTAAATAAAAGTATTCATTTCTATAAGTTCTACAAAAGCTTTTTATTTTAGATAAATGTACTCAATGTACTGTTGACCTAACTGTTTTAAATAGAGATGCTCCGATCAGCATTTTTGGGGCCGATCACCGATTACCGATCACCAAGATCATGATCTGCCGATTGCCGATCACTGCCGATCACAGAAAGTGAAAGTGAAAGTTGTGACGTATTGTCAAGTATGGTGACCCATACTGCATTGGCCCTCTGCATTTAACCCATCCAAGTGCACACACACAGCAGTGAGAAGTGAACACACACACACACACACACACACACACACACACACACACTGCATTGCACAGTCATTAGGATAAAGGTAGCCTAGTAAAATGTGGTTTAGGCTGAATTAAATACGAATGGCAGGGGAATGTGAATCTTTTATCTATAATCTAGCAGAGTTTGCACCATTTGTAGAAATGAAACTAACTCTAAATTAACAATATTGAAAAAAAAAAATAGAAATAGGCTACAGTCAATATCTTGAAGAACCACCAAGTTACGGTTATAGACGACAGGATCGTATATCGACGATAGTTAGAGATCTCGCCTGTTGCTGATGCCTTTGACGATAGCAAGACGATTATTATTATTATCCGTCAAAAAGGCGGCTAACTTTAGCGATGCAGTGCAGAGAGTCGGTTCTAGGATGCTTCAGAAACTTGCCGTGGTAAAAACATGCATAGAGTGGCCACGTCTCCTTAACACGTGATGAAGTTCTTTGATAATATATAAATGTTCTTTGCTTGTTATTTGTAGCTGCTTTTTAAGATGATGTAAGGATTTTATTATCCAGCATTGCACAGTCATTAGGATAAAGGTAGTAAAATGTGGTTTAGGCTGAATTAAATATATCAGAATCCATCTGTATATAGGAAACATAAACATTCACCTCAGTAACATCTGTATGCGTTCATTAGAATTACGATGCGATAAAATGGCGCTAAACATATGCACGTGAATTACACGGGCACCGTTTTTCCTCATTCTATATGAACTGATCTACAACATGATCTGATGACAGCAATCAGACATACAGCGGTAACATTATTGCAATATGACGGGTATAGAAAGATACATGCATTTACATTCAAGCACGCACATTTACCACTCACTGAAGATATCAGAGAATGAAACCGAAAGTATACTTTTCCGCCAAAACTACAGTCAGCGCTCTGTACACGCACAACTTAGTCACATGCCCAATAACAAGACTACCCTTACAAAACGAATAAGGAATTTAGTACTCATGTTGCCACTGGTAAGCTCCGTTCTGCAGTTGTTTACCTGAGCGCAGTGCATGCACGTGTGAAAAAGTCGCGCGAGTAATTTAGGTCAAGTGATCGGCTTTTTTGATCGGCGCTTTTGGGGTTCGCCGATCAAGCTATTTTTAGCCAATATCGGCCGATCATGATCGGTGGCCGATCAATCGGAGCATCACTAGTTTTAAATATTGATATTAATAATAAAAAATGTTTCTCGAACAGCAAATCAGCATATTAGAATGATTTCTAAAGGATCATGTGACACTGAAGACTGGAGTAATAAAGCTGAAAATTCAGCATTGAAATCACAGGAATAAATTACATTTTAAAATATATTCAAATAGAAAGCAGTTATTTTAAATAGTAAAAATATTTCACAGCATTACAGTTTTTTTTCTGTATTTTTGATCAAATTCTATTATATATAATGCACAAACATAAATGATGCACTTAGTGCAGTTGTTTTTAGCGTCTCCTAAAACAAACACGTAATGTAATCAAAGCTTGTTTTTGTTTTGTCTTTAGCACATTCTTATATACAAAGCGCTAATTATTACAGCGCTACAATTATTCAGTAATCACATTAAGACAAATAATATGGGAACTAATTACAGAAGGCTAATGCATATCAAAGACTTCGCCCAAGAAAGAAAAGCTGACAGTTGTTACATTATGTATCCCAGCAAACATGCGGAAAGGCACATTTTGTGTTATTTACGGCTGTGAAGTCTACGGCTTAAGTTATGCAAACACTTTTTTTATGTTCTATTTTCATCCAAGTGGAGGCAGAGATATGGAAGACGGCCCAGAATAGCATCCTCACTTGATTCAATTGACGCAACCAATTTCACACGACTGTTCTTCTCTCCTCAGCTGTGTACACAATGAGCTTGAAGTGGGCCGTCGTACCGCGGCTTAGCATCCTGCAGTATCCAGGCAACCACGCTCTTCTCCTCACTATATCGCCCTCAGTCCCTGTCTTTCCTCGAGGAGCCATTCCCATGCTTCACATACAACAGGTCACCTTCACTTACAACCTTTGCTTGAGCACATTGACAAGAATGAATATAATGGGGAAAAATGAGAAGGACTGCGGCTACGTCAACAAAGCACACATTAGCTTCAAAGTGAAATCCAATTATTATCGAACAACCTGTTTGTTTTTAAATCTACTCAACAAAGATGCTTCATTATGTGAGAGTCACGTCTTAATTGGACCCTCGTTTGAAAACATCCTCTTTGCACAGCAGGAGACTCTGTTTGAGTTACTGACATGTAAATAGGAATTCAACTGAACTATTTTTAATTGATTTGTGCATTTACACTACCTTTCAAAAGATTGGGGTTGGGAGGATTTTTAGTTTGATTAAAGACAATTTTCTTTGATTAGGATGCAGTCATTTCATTATGTGATAGTTAAGTACAAAAAAAGTACAAAATAATGATAAAAAAGTATATATAGTATATACAAAAATAATGTATCGCAAATTTCAAATATACATATATTAGGAAATATATGGAAAGATACACACACACACACACACACACACACACACACACACACACACACACACACATATATATATATATGGCAACCTTTTTACTCAGAAATATATAAATAATAAATAAAACAAATATATTTTATTTAATAATATTAACTAAATATAAAAATTATTGTAAAAAAGAAAATTGTTGTTTTAAATTGTTAAGTTGGCATCAATTTTTTTAACATAAATACATAAATGATAATAAGAATTATAATAAATAAATATAAAATATATCAACAATAAATATATAAATTAAAACATTTCATATAATATATAAAAACATTTTATCAAAAAGAAAAGAAAATATTGTAAAATAGAAAACAACTGTTTAAATTGTAATATTTTGCAACAGAATATGTATAAATAATAAACAAAATATTCAATATAATATAATAAAATAAAATAATCATAATGTAAACAGGAAAAAAATATTGTAGAATAGAAAACAGTTGTTTTAAATTGTAATAATATTTTACAATATAGAGGCAGCCATTTTTAATCTTAAATATAAAAATAATAATAATATATTATATATAGAAAATGCATAAATAATAAATATATAAATAAAATGTTTAAAATAATATATAATATAAAAAATTATAATATTGTAAAAAAGAAAAGAAAATATTGTAAAATAAAAATAGTTTTTTAATTAATAATATTTATATTATATTTAATTAATATTTATTATATTTCATTAATAATATTAATATAATAATTAATTAATAATATTTTACAGTATAGAGTTTTTACTGTATTTTTGATCAAATGTGTGATCTAATTTTTTTATATATATATTTAAAAATATTTTTTTACATTTTTCATTATAATTTATTTATTTAATTGGCAACCATTTTAATCATAAATATAAAAATAATAATAATAAATATATATATAAAATTAATAAATATAAAAATTATATAAATAAAATATTTAATATAATATATAATATAAAAATAAATATAATAATATTGTAAAAAAAATTAAATGTAGTAAATTTAAAAAACTTGTTTTTAATTGTAATGATATTTTACAATAAGAGTTTTTACTCTATTTTTGAATATAATCTATTATATTCTACACACACACACACACACACACACACACACATACATATATATGAAAATATTTTTAATGTTTTTAATTTACAAGCATTTTTATCATAAATATACAAATAATAATAAATATATCTAAAATATATAAATATAATAAATATTTACCATAATATATAATAATAAAATAATAAAATAATAATAAAATTGTATATTAGAAAACAGTTGTTTTAAAATGTAGTAATATTTTACAATACAGAGTTTTCAGTGTATTTTTGATCAAATGCATTTTTGCTTTTATTCCTACACTACAATACACCCTAATATAAGACATAGCATGACTTTAAACAAAAAAAATGGAGTATTTAACAAAATATTAAAAAGCAAACCTTCATTCGTTTACAAGAACTGGACGAACAAGCTGATTCACTTTTGATTATGCAGCTCTACAGATATAAGTTGTTCACACATGGATGAAGCCACTGGAGCTCATCTCTGTGTTGCTGGTCTCTGGAACAGATCTCATTAAATACAAATGACTTCTGGTTGCTTGCGGTTTACAATTCAATGCGCTGTTAGGAAAAAAGCAGGAACAAACTGCACTACTAAAACTACACCAGTTGAGCAGCTGCCAGACTGAAAAGCTGAACAGTTAGTGTATTGTAATTAGTCTTCAATGCTAGTCATCAGAAAGTGTGAAAAATCCCCCAAGACACGTCTCAATTTAAATGACCTTCATTCAGCAATGTTCCCATTTCAATGCCATTTACAGCCGTTTATGTGGATGGCGAGTCCCTGATGGGCTTCTCTGAAAAGTTGATCACCGACTAGAACTGTTTGGCCGCTCTGCTCTCCAATAGATAGTAGTTTAATAACGATTAAACTGGGTTTTTACAGGTTGAGGGCTCTGGGCCTCTAGTGATTGTGCTAACTACACAGAGACCCCTGAGAGTGGTGAGCACTTCATCAAGTCCTATCACAGTGTAAAATGAGCCGATCTTCGAGCGTCTCTTTCTCTGGCGCGCTCACACGGCTTCAAAATATCACTAACTCTGTCAGACCTTCTCATTTTCTTTCACATATTGCAATCTTAAGGGTGCTCACAGGACCAAAATCCCGTTCCCCGAGTATATTAAACATCAAACAAGGATGAAGAGGAGCAATCGATTGTAAGAGAAACATCATGCTTTATGACAAATCCCTCAAGCTCTACAAACCCAATATAGTTGCTTTTGTCACCTAGGCTGCATTTATTTGATTAGAAATACAGTAATATTGTGAAATATTGATACTGTTTAAAATAACTTGAATATATTTTAAAATGTAATTTATTCTTGATATTTTAGCATCATTACTCCAGTCTTCAGTGTCACATGATACTACAGAAATCATTGTAAGATGCTAATTTGCTCAATGATTTGCCTAATGTTTTTGTAGAAACTGATACATTTTTTAAAGATTTTTTTGAGTATTTATTTATTGACCAATTTAATGCATCTTAGATAAAAAATGTAAATATATTTAAAAATATATAATATATTTAAAAAAGTAAAAATATGAAATATCTATTAAGTGCACTTCCCACAGGTTAAGATTTCTTCACAACTGTTTATACATATATTTAACTAAACCCTAATATAATACATATGACTTGCAATAATGCAGCATTTCACAAAATATTTTTTATTTATTTATTTATTGAATATTATTTATTCATTTATTGACCCATTTAATGCATCCTTGCTAAGTAAAAAGTATAAAAAAGTGTATACTTATTAATGTTATTGTATACTTTTAACATTTTTGTATCTTCTATTTTTCAGAAATTATGAAAAATATATTTTAAAATATTAAAAAAAAATGTTAAAAAAGCTAGATGAAACACTCTCTCTCTCTCTCTCTCTCTCTCTCTCTCTCTCTCTCTCTCTCTCTCTATATATATATATATATATATATATGTTGAGTAAAAGTATTACACATTTTTGTGTAATTATTATTCTATACTTTTAACCTTTTCATCTGAAATTTTTTAGAAATTTTTCAAAATATTTTTCAAAATATATAAAAGTATATGTAAAAATTATATATATATATATATATATATTTTTTTTTTAAATATATTATAACACATGTAAAAAAAGGTAAAATATTAAATATCTATTAAGTGCACTTCCGACAATTTATTATTGCTTCACAACTGACCCCAAAACTAAACCCAAATATAGTACATATTTCATATTAGAATTTAAGAAAATATTACACATTTATTTAACATTATTTTTATTGACCAATGTAATGCTTCCTTGCTGGGTAAAATTATTGTTTCTACATTTTTATTT
>NC_133380.1:7983232-8057511 GCF_049309525.1 Garra rufa | reverse complement strand
TAACAAAATATTTAAACTTTATTTTGACTCTTATTTATTTACTGACCAATTTAATGCATAAGTATACAAAAAATATTATATACTTATTATTATTATTATATACTTTAACATTTAAAAAATGTCAAATACATGTACAAATGTTATATATTATTAATATATAGAATTTATCTTTATTTTACTTTTTAAGAAACAGATGAAGTTGACAGGCATAAGAAACTCATTAAAAAAAACAATAAGTATGGATCTAGGTTTTTTAACTAGTCTAACCACCAAGTCTTTTCATGCTTTAAAAAAGTCAAACTCCTAAAAGCCCTTGAAGTGCGATCTGAAATACAACAGCCCACGCTTATCCACGATAAAATCTCTTTTTAATGTGAAGAAATAGATTTGTTTCTAATTAGCTGTTTGATGCTCAGTCACCTACAAAAACATTGTTCTTTGAAGAGCGTCTGTACTGTAGATTATCAGTTCAGATTTAAATAACTGTTTCACGTAACAATTACAAAGAGGCACGAAGCCGAGCCGGGCGAGCCGTAACTTGGGGAGATATTCTCAGATGTAAATTGACTGTCAAAGGCGAGCTGAGATGAGAAGATTTTTTCTCCTCAGAGTCCAACCCTCCGCCTTTCTTTCCCTGCCTTTGTATTCCAATCGCAGTCTTTCACCTGGGGTTTCGACTATCTCCAGCATCATTTACAGGCCAAGCTGTCGTACGTCTCATCCCAGAGAAGACAGAAACTTAAAAGAAAGCTGAAGGAAAGACACATTTCTCAAGTCCCGTTTTTCTCCCCCCCCTCGACTGGGTTTGCAGAGACGGGTTGCCATAGAAACAATGAGAGGATTTCAAGATGCGGGAAGCGGGGCTTGTGCGCCGGAGCCTTCTCCGCTTTTAATGATGCATTACCAAACAAACAAAAATCACAGCGATCTTACCCCTTTGACCCGAGTTGCCGTTCTCTTGTTAACGAAGCGGGATTGCTCACTCTTGGCATGCCTTGCAAATCGCATTAATTGCAATCTGTAATGATTTGCTCCGCCACGTCTTCTTCTTTTGGTTAATTAACTGCTCGAACAGCTTGAGATCAACAGTAGGCCTGCGAGCGCCCACTGAAGTCATTTACAATCAGTGTGCATCCTTCTCAAACTTTTAATTAGTTAGTCTCCCATCCCCACTACATAACTTAGGCTTAATTCTGCGCCTCATTGTATCCTAAACCTGAGCTATTAGTTGCGAGTATGATTCAATAGACTTTGCGCAAATGATCCGTTTAAGGTCCTCTTGTCATTCTCTCCTCCGGTGAATCCATAAGGCCCCAGCAGGTAAGCGTTTATCGACTTCTATTTAATTAGCCTCCCTCAATTCAAACAGCGCCGACTCTAAAGTCCACAAAAGTGCGCTTCTTAATCAGAACAAAACGATCCTGGGAGGGTTTATCTAGCGAGCGTTGTTAGAGTTCTGCGGGGGATTCTTCATTTAAATTTACATTTGCTTTCAGCGCCAAATACCGTACTGTGTGATGATACAAATGTGTCAGCGCTTAGAAAATCTGCTACACTTGAAGGTTCCAAAAAAGGGTTTTCAAAGTGATGTCATAGGAGATACATTTTAGAATTCTGCAAATAACCTTCAAGTCAGTTGTTACCAAAAAGAACCTTTTCTTTAGTAACCTACCTATCTGCTGGTTAGGTAGGTTTTGATGCTGGGATGCTGGTTTAAGCTGGTCCTTTGCTGGCTTATGCTGTTCCTTAGCTGGTTTATGCTGGTCCAGCTAAACCAGCAAAGGACCAGCATAAACCATCATCCCAGCATCAAAACCTACCTAACCAGCATATGCTGTTTTTTTTTCAACAGTACATTTATAATAACCTGAGGAATTTTTTCACTGTATTCGTCTTATTTTTTTCTGTAAGAGTGAGTGTGGTCATCTGTGAATTTAAAGGAGAAGTTCACTTCCAGAACAAAAATGAACACAATTTACTTGTCATCCAAGATGTTCATGTCTTTCTTTTTTCGGTCATAAAGAAATCTTGTTTTTTGATGAAAGCATTTCAGTATTTCTCTCAATATAATGGACTTCCATGGTGCCTCTAAGTTTGAACTTCCAAAATGTGGTTTAAATGCAGCTTCAAAGGGCTCTAAATGATCCCAGTGGAGGAGGAAGGGTCTTATCTAGCAAAACCATCGGTTATTTCCTAAAAAATTGGCAATTTATATACTTTTTAATCTCAAATGCTTGTCTTGTCTAGCTCTGCGTGAACTCTTTGTATTCCGGTTCATTAGAGTTTCAAATCATCATTCTACGTCGCTCTTTTACCTTTTTTTGTAAAGGGCGTTTAATCTTCTTTGCACGTTCACGTTGTAAACACTGGGTCGGTACTTCTGAAGTGATGTAGGATGACTTTGAAGTTTGGGGAGAAAATGAGATGGGAGTGTTTCGACCTACACTCTTAAAAATAAAGGTGCTTCACGTTGCCATTGAAGAACGTTTTTTTTTTTGTCTTAATGGTTCCATAAAGAACGTTTTGCATCTGAAGAACCTTTCTGTTTCACTAAATGTTCTTTGTGGTGAAATAAGGTTCTTTAGATTATAAAAAGGTAAGAAAGAGATGGTTCTTTACCAAAATGGTTCTTCAAATCACTGTGAAGAGACTTTTAAAGCACTTTTATTTTTAAGAGTGTATCCTAACTGTCTTGAACCGGAATGTACAGTACACGCAGAGCTAGGCAAGACAAGCATTTGAGGTTAAAAAGGTTATATAAATTGTAAATTTGTAAAATTGTAAATAAGACCCTTCTTTCCTGGCTGGGATTGTTTAGAGCCCTTTGAAGCTGCATTTAAACTGCATTTTGGAAGTTCAAACTCGGGAGCACCATAGAAGTCCATTATATGGACAGAAATCCTGAAATTTCTTTACGCCTGAAGAAAGAAACACATGAACATATTGGATAACAAGGGGGTGAGTAAACTACCTGTAAATTTTTGTTCTGGAAGTGAACTTCTCCTTCAATGTCTGGCTTCCAAATTTGCACATTTTTTTGCACCTCTGTGATACATGAACGTGAGTTCACACAATATTCCATATGCAGTATTTCAGTAACTTATTATAAAAATGTTTATTAAGAAAATCTACTAGAAGAAACTGGAAAAACTGTATCATTCTAATCTCATACACTTTAAGAAAAAATTATGTAGAAAAACAGAAAAGGATATAACCTTTAATGATAAAACACAATACAATGCAAAATCAAAAAAAAAAAAAAAAAAAAAATGGAAAATTCTTTGATATTACCAAAGTATTAGGCCCTATTTTCACTGCCATTTTTAGACAGCATGTCAAATATTAACATTCTCTGATGGAATGGCACTATTATAAAGCAATTTTACAGAAACCACCAAATTGTTCAGAAATTCTTAAATATTACATTATGCTCACAAGATTTAACTCCACATCTTTATAAAGAATTATGACTCTTACTGTTTTAAGCATTACATAACATGCATCTTTTCACTTCCCACCATGAATTTCCAAATAAAAAGAAAAAAACAACCATAAACGTTGAACTACTTTTCATCTGTGTAGTATTTGTGACTCTCAACCACAAAACCAGTCATAAGGGTCAATGTTTTGAAACTGAGATACAATTATCTGAAAATCTGTCACCTGAGGGAGCAAAAAATCCAAATATTGAGAAAACCACCATTAAAGTTGTCCAAATGAAGTTCTTAGCAATGCATATTACCAATCAAAAATTGATTTGGAAATTTACAAAATATCTTCATGGAACATGATCTTTACTATATCCTAATGATTTTTGGCATAAAAGAAAAATCGATCATTTTGACGCATCCAGTTGCTACAAACATACCCGTGCTACTTAAGACTGGTTTTAATATAGAAGCCTTTTTTCTCAAATTTCCAGCAAGAAGCACAAACAAACAAACCTACATTGTGATATATAACATCATCCTGATGTAAAATGGCTAATCTTGCAATATAATTTTGCTGCTACCTCCTACGCCTGGTATCAAAGGCTCATGATATAAGAGAGCTAAATGGGAGAATACTATACCTGACCTCTTCTTTATTCATCTGCTGCCTCCTTAATCCTTTGTGCTCATTGTCTGGCCAATGTCAACTGTAGCAGAGCAGATCATTTCCATAGCAACCCTGAATTCAGCGCACGAGCGCACGATACAGAACATAATGCAATTCCGCCACCGCCATTCCCCGGAGGATTACATAAAACGCGTTTGTCTTTCCGTGACGATTTTACACTCGAAACTCGCTGCAACACGCTTTCCCAAAAAAGCCGGCTAACTTAGGCGGCGTAATAAAAGCCAGAGAAATCTAGGTCAGCCACGGACAAAACCATAGCTGCTCTATTGATTCAACAAATTAAACTATGACTCCTGTAAAAGGCCTTTGATCAAACCGAGTGGATTAGATTCAATTACGAAGGCCTTCGACGTGCCATTTGAATATAAATGCAGTGGGATAATAATGTGGATGAGACCGGTCCGAATGAGGATTCGGCAGGAAGATTACAACTGGGAGCTGGGGATGTATTTCTCTAAAGCGAGAGCCAAAAGGTCTCATAGCTAATTGCTATGGAAATACCTTCCTACAATATGAATGAGTCCAAGGCCGCGGATCCTTAATCAGCAGACCGGCTATTCCCCCGCGGTGTTTAAAGACACCAGCACGGCGAGAAATCACTGAAGCTCGACTCGGAAAACTTGGCAGGCTGTCACTGCCACAGACAGTTAATATTTGGAGCGGGCCGACATTATGCAGTCGCAGTTTAAAGCAGGCTGAAACAGTCTTCAGAAATTGGCTGGGTTGAGCCTTGGGGGGAATGCTTGTAGAGCAAATATTCCCCTTTTTGAAAATGCCCTGCGAGTCAAAGCACACTAACCTTTAATACACATTATCCACTGCATTCAAATGAGAAGGCTGACTGACTGCTCGCAAAGGCTGTGACCTTTCAGGTAAACGAATGCGATCCATACTTAAAGCCTTGTCGTTGTGGATGAAGGTGTGACATCTTTACCAAAGGGCGAAAGATCTCAGGCAAAAAAGTACTAGTGCTGCTATATATTTTTCATTTGACCTACTAACGTCCAATTCGGTTACTGACATTCACAGGTGCACTGTCAAAAGTTACCTTAAGGTCAGCGAAAAACCAAAACCAACACTATTTACTTTCTGAAGCATGTTCTTGGTCTTATCGTGCACAGTTTTTATTCATTTAAAGGAGTATGCGAAAATAAAGGCTTCAAATGTGGTGAGAATGCTCACCTAGTGCTGACTGATGCTGTGTAGACACTTTATTTGAGATTTTATTAAGACGTAGAAGCATTTAGCAAAATGTCACTTTAAGTCAAATTAAAAGGATAGTTCACTTAAAAATGAAAATGTGATGTTTATCTGCTTACCCCCAGGGCATCCAAGATGTAGGTGACTTTGTTTCTTCAGCAGAACACAAATGAAACCGTTAACTCAAACCGTTGCAGTCTGTCAGTCATATAATGCCAGTCAATCGTTACCAAATCTTTAAGAGTAAAAAAAATACACAGACAAAACCAAATCAAAGCCTGCGGCTCGTGACGATACACTGAGGTCTTAAGACACAAAAGCCTTGTTCAGACTGTCAGCCCAAATTGTAATCTGATCATATTTAGGTAGTCTGAACAGCAGTGAACTACATGAAATCCATGAAATTCTGCTTTTCACGTTTTCATGCCACGTAAAATGTAACAAATGTCTTTGCAGAAACAAGCTTGTGTTGTTGCGAACTGCAAATCAAGCGGGAAAAAACAATATACAGCGGAGACGGCAGCACAGAATAAAATCGCACATTCCAGCTTCCTGCGTTTCTGCCGCTGCTTTAGAAAACTAATATAATCCAGCGCGACGGCAGTGTTGCCATATCGCAAGACAGCATCTATATCGCAAGCTGTATCGCTGTTATTGTTGTTTTTAGCAGTAATAATAATAACGCAACGGCATTGCCATTGAAACCAACGCACATTCCGTAAAACAAAAGAGCACTTATGGACACACAAATCGGATTTGAACAGTTGCGATATGACTGTGTGGACAGTCAGTTAATCAAATCCGATTCCATCCAGATATTTGGGCTGACAGTCTGAACGAGGCTAAAATGATCGGCCTGTGCAAGAATCTGAACAGTATTTATATCATTATTTACCTCTGATCAATCACAACGTTCTACTCTCCTGAGCATGTTCACAACAGCCGGCATGTAATGCTACAACATGATCTGCCATAGTAGATGCACGCGCAGAAGCAATCTACGTCACTCATTGTTTACATAGTGCATATTGGCCTCTCAAATTAGTAATTACTTGTGCTTATCCTAATTTTGGCAAGTGACTAAAAAATAAAAGATTACGTTTCCTTGTGCAAACTCCTCTGGGAGTGTTGACTTTTCACAGACTATATTGCCAGATCAAGTTGACACGTTGTGCGCAGGCAGGGTAAACGCGGTCAGGACAGTAGAACGATGTGGTGGTTCAGAGGCTAATAATGATATAAATACTGTTCGTTTTTTTGCACAGACCGATCGTTATGTGTCTCAAGACCTCAATGCATCAGCCTCATGTTGTTCCAAACTTGCAATCTTCAGAAAAACAACCTTCATCTTCTGAACACAAATTATGATATTTTTGATGAAATCCGAGAGCTTTCTGACCCTGCATAGACAGCAACGCAACTGACACATTCAAGGGCCAGAAAGGTAGTAAGGACATTGTTAAAATAGTCCATGTGACATCAGTGGTTCAACCATAATTTTATAAAGCTACGAGAATACTTTTTGTGTGCAAAGAAAAAAACAACTTTATTTAACAATTTCTTCTCTTTCGTGTCAGTCTTCAGCGTGAGTTCACAAGAGTACCACGATGCATACATGTGGCACTGCTGATGCAGGAGCCGGCATTTTGATGAAGAACGTCCATCTCTTTTAGTTCATTAGTTCAAAAAGTTATTTTTGTTGTCTTTGTGCACAAAAAGTATTCTTAAAGCTTCATAAATTTTGGGTTGAACCACTGATATAGACCATTTTATTGATGTCCTTACTACTTTTTTGAACGTGGTAGTTGTGTTGCTGTCTATGCAGGGTCTTACAGTTTTGAAACATGAGGGTGAGTAATAAATGACAGAATTTTCTTTTTTTGGGTGAACTGTCCCTTAAAAAAAAAGTTAAATGTATGTTATGTCAGCGATACTAACGGCACCAAATGGAATCAAAATCTAGATGCAACAACATTACCAAACAAATGGTGAGAGTTAGAGGGTGGAACGGTGATCCAACTATGCATACTTACCTACTATATAATAAAATAGTACATGTATGAACTATTACTACTACTGACAAAATTCTGAAGTGAACATCCAATGGACATTTAATATCCCATAAAGCCACAGGAGAGGAGTGATTCAAGGCAGCTAAGACTGGTAGGTCAAACGTCAATGACAACACGACGAATGAAGTATGCCAGGATTGAAACCAGACTAAAACATTCTGTAAGATGTCTCTCAAATTACGCACTATATACTCTGCACTTATACACTATACTTATGCACTATGTATTCACCTGTTTAGTGTATGAACTTCATAAGGCTATTTACAGTTGTACGTAATTAAAGCTGCGACAGCTGAGTGCACAAAATCCTTCAGGTTCCACAAATTATTTGGTTTTCCAGCATTTTTGTGTATTTGAACCCTTTCCAACAATGACTGTATGATTTTGAGATCCATCTTTTTTACACTGAGAACAACTGAGGCACTCATATGCAACTACTGCAGAAGGATCAAACGCTCATGGAAAAACCATGCATTAAGAGCCGGGGGGTAAAAAGTTTTGAAATTTGAATAACAGGGTAAATTTTACTTATTTTGTCTTCTGGGAAACATGTAACTATCTTCTGTAGCCTTTGAAAGGCAGTACTAAATGGAAAAATATGATATTTAGGTAAAATAAGAAAAATGTACACATCTCTATTCTGTTCAAAGGTTTTCACCCCCAGCTCCTAATGCATGTTTTTTCCTTTTGGAGCATTAGTGAGTGTTTGCACCTTCTGTAATAGTTGCATGTTGCATGGATCTCAAAATCATACAGTCATTGTTGGAAAGGGTTCAAATACACAAAAATGCCAGAAAACCAAAAATTTGTGGGACCTGAAGGATTTTTCTGAAGGACAACTATCACTAGAAAAACACAGCTGTGGATCATTCAGGTAACAACACAGTATCAAGAATCAATGTAAACATCCTTTATGTGAAATATCTTATTCAGGTCTGTACTAAATAAACAATAACATGGGTTTTGTATGATCCCTCTTATTTTGGTAAAATAATTAACATTTTGCAGATTTTAAAAGGGGATGTAAACTTTTGACCTTAACTGTAGATTGCATGTAACCAGTTACTTTTTACAAGTTACAAATTACTCTTAATTGTAATGTAGAAACATACATTTTCAGTGAATCTGCTTTGCAACAATTAGTACTGTGAAAAGAGTATTTAAAGTTTACATTTTCTATTTGTAATTCTCAGTGCACTAACTATACTACAAAATAACATAATATTGCATAAGCATGCAAAATGGAGGCACCTGTATACTTCTTTTAAGAGTCGCAAAGTAGTTATCAAAAAGTAGTACTTACTCCGAGAGTATGCAATTTTAAACACTGTTACTTTTGCAATTATGTTAGTTGTCATTTGTGGCAAAGAAATTGAAAATGTTCATATTAGACAAATAAAGCAAAAAGAACAGTCACAATAGCTCACTTTATGCAAATACATGCAAGAAAGAAGACCAATTGTGATTTAGTATGCTAATATAATGATGACAACAGGGAACATTCAAACAAAGTACAAGTCAATGGGAGGTTTTCAAACTTTAAAAACCATAGAAATTATCCACACAGTAAAGTTTAAACAAGGTCTGTAAACAGCTAAGCTGCATTAATGGCAGACAGACATGGTGGATAACAATGTACTAGGGGCTCCACTAAATAATCACAGGAAGTAGTTCAATACTTAATGTACAGTAAATAGACAGTATCACTGCAGCATAAAGTATGACTCAAATGTTTTAAGGCTGCCATATGTCACCAGTGAAGACACTGATCGTCTCACTATACATGCGTTACATCAAAGCACAACGAGGTCTGAAAATGAATCACTTACTTCTCGGGTCTGGGCTTCGGTTTCTTCCGATTGTCCTCGGGTGCTTCCCTTATGGATAGAGCGCGATGCGGAGCAATAATAATCCACGCGTGGAATAGACCCTCCTCCCTCTGTCTGTCTGTCAGCCTCCCCGCATCAGCAGCAGAAGCAGCAGCAGCTCAGGCTCCGCCGAACCGCGCACAGCGTCTCTCAGCATCTCTCCTGCGCTCTCCCTCTCTCCTTCCCTCATATGGGTCATACATGAAATATTCATCGCAGCCCTTCATCATATTCGTCATTCTGACATTAATTTCAGAAATGCTCAAGGGGGCTCCAGTGCGTCTGATAACCTACATAAGTCCATCTCAGTGTAGCATCTACGCAAATGACGCTTCCTGTGATGAAATGAAAAGTTGAAGGTGTCTTTTCTTTAGGAGTATTGTTGTTGATTTTATCACCTTTAAATGTTCAAGAAAATTCCGAAGTTGAGAACTGGATCGTTTTCAATTGAAAAAACGTGAGAACCAAATTTGGGAAGTTGAGATGGAATAACAGGAAGATTATTTATTTATTTATTTATTTATTACTACTTTAAATTAAAATAATTAATTTGGACTAATTATGCAATCATGGGCTTTAAACATTGATTCGAATTTTTTGCAGTTCAGTATTGCCTAAATTTACACAGTAAATTAACACAGGCATCAAAATAGATTTTATTTTTGTCATAACACACCACAAAATATTCACCACATCGTTAGATTAAGTTGTTTATATATATATATATATATATATACAGTTCATACCCCTGGCAAATTCTGACTTAAAGTTACTTTTATTCAACCAGCAAGTTTTTTTTTTTTTTGACCGGAAATGACACAGGCTTCTCCCAAAAGAAAATACGATGATGTACAAGAGGCATCATTGTGGAAAAAAATATTTCTTAGCTTTTATTTTCATTTGAACAAAAAGTGGCATGCCCAAAATTATTCATACCTTTTGCAAACTGTCACAGTCTATGGGAAAATCCAAAGTTCTATACCATTCCAAATAGTCCAAGCTGTTCTAAAGCATCCTAATTACCCTGATTCCTTGAGAACAGCTGTTTTAATCAACTCAACAGGTGAAAAACAAAAGCCCTCTGCTGTTGGTTTGTGGACAGTCATGGCTAAGACAAAGGAGCTCACTGAGGACCTGCGGCTGCGCATTGTGGCTGCTCACAAGTCAGGAAAGGGCTATAAGACCATATATAAATGTTTTGAAGTTCCAGTGGCTACAGTGCAAAATATTATTAAACAATACAAGACGTTCCGCACTGTGAAAAATCTCAGAGGACGTGGTCGGAAGCCAAAAGTGACACCTGTGCTGGCCAGGAGGATAGTGAGAGAGGTAAAAAATAATCCAAGGATCACCACCAAGGCCATCCTGATGAATCTGGGCTCTGCTGGTGGCAACATCTCAAGGCAGACAGTCCACAGACACTGCACACCGCTGGGTTCCACAGACGCAGACCAATGAGGACACCACTTCTCCAGATAAGGCACACAAAAGCCTGCTTGGCCTTTGCAAATGCTCATCGGGACAAAGAAGAAGACTTCTGGTCTTCTGTTTTATGGTCAGATGAAACAAAAATTGAATTGTTTGGCCACGATGATGTAGCCTTCATTTGGCGTAAAAAAGGAGAAGTCAACAACAACATCAGGCAGTCTGCAGAGAAACTTGGCCTTGGGAACCAGTGGACATTTCAGCACGACAACGACCCAAAACACACAGCAAAAGTGGTGAAGAAATGGTTAGCAGACAAAAACATTAACATTTTGCAGTGGCCCAGCCAGAGTCCTGACTTAAATCCAATTGAGAATCTGTGGAGGGAGCTAACGATCAGGGTGATGGCAAGGAGACCCTCCAACCTGAAAGAGATGGAGCTCATTGCTAAAGATGAATGGGCAAAAATACCAGTGGAGACATGCAAAAAGCTGGTCAGCAATTATAGGAAGAGTTTGATTGCTGTAATAGCCAAAAGGCTTTCTATTGATTATTGAGAAGGGTATGAATAATACCCTGACTTTTTGTTCAAATGTAAATAAAAGATGAGTAATATTTTTTTTCCACAATGATGCCTCTTGTACATCATCTTATTATCTTTTGGGAGAAGCCCGTGTCATTTCCAGTCAAAAAAAACTTGCTGGTTGAATAAAAGTAACTTTAAGTCAGAATTTGCCAGGGGTATAAATAATTTCAGGCATGACTGTATATATATACATTTATATAGTAACTGAACATTATTATAATCAAACGTTTCTATAAATAGCTCATATGTTGTGTATAATAAAACGTTTAGGGCTGATTCAAATTCAAACCTAGTGTACAGAAAATATCTACAGATTCAAATTCAAACCTAGTTTGTTACCTCTACTCCACTTTCATTTACAAATTTAAAAGGCTTTCTCAATTCAGTTCTAAATGGCTCACAGCCCCGCCGCCCTCCTCCCTTCTCCAGCCGAGTCTGTAAACATCTTATCTGCAAACCCTCCAGAAGGACGTCTTTGTGCAACAATAATTAATCTATATATAGCTCCCCGAGTCCTTCTTTTGAACCAGGCGATGCCAATCACAACATCAAGCTCCAACTTGCCCTAGATTTCCACCGCCACTCGTCCAGACTCGCGTTGCCGTAGCCCGCCGAGTCCACTGGAGACCTGACCCGCTTGCGCTGATAACCCGCGAGAAGTAATTACAGCGAGAAGTCCGACGTTAAGGGCGTCTTCGTGATAAAACATGAAAGATGCACACCCACGCACACAATAAAAGACGTGTTTTGTGCGCCGCAGTCCACCAAGTGCAGTTAATAATGAATAATGTCAAAAGAAATGCCACTTTTATGTTGCACTGTGCTGTTGCAATAGAAGATGCTGCTTCCAGAGCATGCTGGGATTGAGGACAACGCATTAACAATACAGGGAACAGCAGGTGCCTGGGGCGCGGTTTGATGTCTGAAACCAAAAAGCAGGAATCAGGAGCTGTAATCATGACTGATTCCACATCGGTTGAAGGCTGTTTTCCGTTTATTTATCATGCGACTCTCATTTGTGAACTAAGCAGGGTGTCAATATCTTTAAAAGAACCTTTGATCTTGGGATTTGTGTGGGAAGCTGTTATATTGCTTGAGGTGATGGGGTCAAATTAGAGACCTTATTAACATTCTGGATTTGTGACACAGACAGATACACACAACACTATATAAGCTGAAGGACTTTCAGTAATTTTTCTTAGGATGTTGACAGAGTCTGATTCCCCCAAGGGCATTGCAATGATTGCTGTTGTTTTGGCATTTTTACAGTTTTTATAATATTAAATGTTAGTATCATCAACTCTCAATCAGAGCGACAACTAGACTAGCTAACAGACTTGCAGGTTTAACCTCATTATAGTTTCAATAGCTTCTTTGATCGCTCTTTTCGAATCTGTTGGCTTTGATAATGTCTGCCTTGTTGTTAGTTGCTGCTACAAAACACTGGTTAGCTTCGTAGTTCTTTACCCCTGACAATAGCGCATGAAAGACTGCAAACTATGCAGACAGAATGTCCCAGATTCACTGCGACTGCTGAGCGGGCAGATGTTAGTTCATATTTTAATATTATCTAAATATTATTCTTTCAGTAATAAATTGTAAATAATTATTGTAACATTTTATGTCTGAACATTTTAATATTATTATTTTACTAATGAAATATTAATTTGTAATTATACAGATTTTTAAAATTGATTTTAATTAATTAAATTGTTTATTTTATAGATTTTTTTCATTTATTTTTTCAAATATTTTTTAATGTCCAAATATAACCAGAAAAGGGAATCCCCCAGAATACAAAATTATTAATTTCTACACAGCCTGCAACACTTGCTTGCATGCTAATTATTAGTTTTAATATTTAATGAATATTTTGTGTATTATTTTTAACATTATAAATGTAACAATAAAATTACAGTTGCAGCCTGCAACACATGTATGCATGCTAATTGTTCATTTTAATATTTTATGTTTGAAATATTTTAATATTATTTTAATATTATATTTTAATAATAACATTTTATTTTTTATTTACACAGATGCATTTTATTTTGCAAATATATACGTGTACACTGATTGTTAATTTTAATATTTTATGCACCATTTCAGGGTAAACAAGGTACAAAGGTGTACCATTTTACTTTACTGCACAGCAAAGGTACAGCTTTGTGCCTTTTTTTAGAGTGTGCTTCTGGCTTGGTTGCTTACTTATTAGTCGAATCTGCAATACCTTTAAATCCATTGCAGAGAATTCTGCAGTTTGTCTCTTAAAATCTATGCAGAAAAATGCCTGCAGAGTCTATCTGGGCCTGATTAACTAAATTTAGAAGAGATAAAATCATGCATGAAAAATCACCGAAAACTGGGCATAATATTCTCCGTAATCCAATCTTACTCTCTTCATGTCATACAGTAGATGCTCATATTCGTCCATGGGCAAGATTTCATGCGGAGGATGGCAACTGTGAGTTAATTATAAAGATGGTATTTGGTAGAGACAAAAAACACATTTTGTGGAACTTGATTGCCAATTAAAAAAAAATCACAAAAAATTAACATACCACATAATTAGCATGCATGGGATGAAATGCAAACGAGAGGGCATGGGGTGAGAAATTTGTAGCGTCCTGGTGATCATTTTCTGTCTGCCTCATCCAGAGTCTCTCGCTGCAGCCTCTTGATAAAAACACCCTGCTAATTTAGCGCTGATTTATGCACTCCTTGGGATGATGAAAGTATTTCAGGCTGCAGAGTCTCAGTGAATTATGAAGCCAAATAACAGAACAGCGTAACTGATATAATAAGGCTACCGACTAGGGATTGCACTGTCTAGTCTGTGCTGTGTATCCTGGATCATGTGACTTCCGTTTCAGTAAAATTCCCCTGAAGTTCGGTGTAAGCATTCTCATACCAGCTAGAATTGATGCATAACCTACGGAACTCAATTTCTGACACAAACAAATTATGCAAATAAAAAAGAAACAAAAACAAACAAACAACAAAAAAAAAAAAACAATTTCAACATAAAAACTTGCAATTGCAATATTAAAAAGTCAGAATGCTAAAAGTGCCCCTATTATGCCATGTTAAAGGTAGTTAATATTGTTGTAATAGTCTCTTAAAACAGGTTTACATGTATGCAAGTTCAAAAAACACTTTAGTTTTCTCCAAAATTAGATTTAATTTTACCCCGTTTCTAAATGATTCGTAAACGACTCGTGTGAAGCAGTTCGAAGAATCAGTCTCTCTAAACCCCTCCTTTCAGTGAGCCCTCACTGCTGTGATTGGTCAGATGGTGCAGTCCTTTTGGATTGGTCTACCGCTACAGCACAAAAACGAAACGCGCATTGGCATAACTGAATGACAGCTGTGGAGACCTGTTAATGCATAGAAAAGAAAGCCTCGATTTTACCCTATCAATTCGAGCCGGAGTCTGACGATGAAACTGTTGAAGTGGCACATCGACAAGAAACTGTTTTGCAAGCACGACTGGAGCAGGACGTTTCTCAGTGGGTGTCATATTATAACTGTGGAAAGTGCTTGCAATTTGCTTTTGTAAGCGAACCGGGCACACCTCTACGTTGTGAACTTCAACACTGTACAATCCATAACACTGCGTTAAGCCATCGTTTATCATTATCATTACTTAAACTAATAAGGCAGACAGACAGTCAAGCTGCATCAATCACAATTTTTAGACTACATTGCACTCACAGCTGAACAACAGAACTACAGAAACGCAAGTTAGCCGGTTACCAAGACATGTGCGGGGTTGTTACACACCATAACGTACACAAAGACGTATTTTGAAGATCGCTAGAAAATACAATCATCAATTATTAATCATACTTACAGGTAGAAGTTCAGAGGAGCAAGCCGGTCCAAATAAACTGGGCACTGATCCATTTTTTAAAACCAAGTGTTTGGTGAATCTTGCGTTGTAACGTTACTCCCCAAGATTGGAAAAGCAGTCATTAGTAAAATGACGCGAACACAACACAAGATTGGCATTGGACTGCTGAGGTGTTGAAAAAATTAATGTTAACCACTCATTCTTGGTAGTTTCATCTTTCGGAAGGGCATATAAAACAAATTCACTCTCACAGCGCAGGGCGTCTTCTTGACATGATGTAATACACGTGAAAATGGTAGGCCTACTGTTTGTGGGAGGGCAAGTTGTTCGCGAAATTGAATGTGGGCGGACATTAAGCAAATGTGTAGCTCGTGACGTGTGGCCGTTACAGAAAAAGATTCGAATTGCTGACGACTCGTTTAGGCGAATGTGAGCCGACTCTTTTTTTTGTTAGACAAAAACTTCATTTATAGTGCACTGTCGGCGTCACAACTTTGCAGATAGTTTATGTTCACATACAGCTACATGGCACACTACATGAAATATCATATTTGAAAAGGCATAATAGGGGCACTTAAAGGATTTTTTTTATGCAATGGATTTAAACACACAGTATCTCACAAAGGTGAGTACACCCCTCACATTTCAGCAACCATTTTAGTATATCTTTTCAAGGGACAATACTATAGAAATAAAACTTGGATATATTTTAGAGTAGTCAATGTGCAGCTCGTATAGCAGACAGTATAGATTTACTATCCTCTGAAAATAATTCAACATACAGCCATTATTGTCAAAACAGCTGGCAACAAAAGTGAGTACACCCTAAGTGATAACCGCCGTATATTGTTTAACCATGCAGAGCCACATGTCCTATTCATCATGTTTATGTTTTTGTCTGATTGACAGGACCATACAATTTTTTTATATCTTGTATTAGACCCATTAAAATTAGGTGCTTCAAGCACAATTCTCTCATAATGACAACTGGATGTTCAACATGGCATCTCAAGGCAAAGAACTCTCTGAGGATTTGAGAATTAGAATTGTTGCTCTCCACAAAGATGGCCAAGGCTATTAGAGGTTCAGTAACACCCTGAGACCGAGTTACACTACAGTGGTCAGGGTCATACAGAGGTTTTCCAAAATGAGTTTCATTCGGAACAGGCCTTGCAAGGGTCGATCAACGAAGTTGTTCTGTGCGTCAGGTGCAGAACCTGGCTTCAAAAAACAGCATTAGTGCTGCCAGCATTGTTTTAAAGGTTGCAGAAGTAGAAGGTCAGCTTGTCAGTGCTCAAGTCGGTTTGCATAGCCGTCGTCCCAGAAGGAAGCCTCATCTGAAGCTGGCTCACAAGAAAGCCCACAAACAGTTTGCTGAAGACAACCTGTCCAAGAGCATGAATTACTGGAACCATGTCCTGTGGTCTGATGAGACAAACTTGTTTGGCTCAGATGGTGTCCAGCATGTGTGGCAATGCCATGGTGAGGAGTACCGAGAAAATTGTGTCTTGCCTACAGTCAAGCATGGTGGTGTTAGCATCATGGTCTGGGGCTGCATGAGTGCTGCTGGTACTGGGGAGCTGCAGTTCATTGAGGGAAACATGGATTCCATTAAATACTGTACATTCTGAAGCATGACATGATGCCTTTCCTCCAGAAACTAGGCCGAATGGCAGTTTTCCAACATGATAACAATCCCAAACACACCACCAAGATGACAACTGCCTTGCTGAGGAAGCTGTAGGTGAAGACCTGAACCCTTCAGACCTGAACCCTATTAAGCACCTGTGGGGCATCCTCAAGTGTAAGGTGGAGAAGCACCATGTGTCTAACGTCCAGCAGCTCTGTGAGGAGTGGAAAAGGATCCCAGCAACAACCTGTGCAGCTCTGGTCAATTCAATGCCCAGGATGATTAAAGAAGTAGTTAACTTCAGAACAAAAATTTACAGATAATGTACTCACCCCCTTGTCACCCAAGATGTTCATGTCTTTCTTTCTTCAGTTGTAAGGAAATTATGTTTTTTGAGGAAAACATTTCAGGATTTCTCTCCATATAATGGACTTCTATGGTGTCCCCGAGTTTGAACTTCCAAAATGCAGCTTCAAAGGGCATGATGCATAAAAAACCCTTATACTCACTTCAGCTGTGGATGAAGCTGCATCAGGAACGATTCGCATGAACACAGACGCATATGTAGATCGGGATCGGTGCTTTCCTTATAAAAAAACAAAAGTAACGTTATCCTCTGCATCTTCAGCGGCTCAAATGTCAGGCGTAAATGACAACTGCTATGTTCATTATTACATCCAACAACAGAACACCTCAATCACTCAATCAGAGACATTCTTGTCTTCCCCTGCACCTGAGTCGACACAATGGCGATCGGAGTCGGACTGTTTGAGCTCGGTGAGGGCGAGTCTAAGGTAAGGCGCTCATGTCAATCAACTATCGCGGGGGCCGCCTCTGTCAGTGTGCCGTCACACCGACAAGAAGCTGAGAATGACCTTTTCAAAAGGTGATGTTACTTTTAAAGATTAAACAAATACCACTGGGTGGATTTTTATCATTGTAGGGTGGTTATGTACACAAACTGCCAACACACATTAATGTTCAAATAAAATGTAAAAGTTAGTTTTGCATCCGATGACCCCTTTAAGCAGTTGTATAGACCTTTTACGAATTCTAACTTCAGATTGGACGCTCTTCTGTTCCGGTCTCCATAGGAACCCATTCAAATAGCGCCCATCTGTTTTTATTGTAGCTAACATCGTCAGCTTCGTGTCATCTGCACACTCATTAAACTTTGAGGAGTGAGGCACTGACAAATGATGGTCATTATGACATTGCAAAATGATGTGCTTTTTAAAAACATTTTAATAGGTTTAACATTAGATTATCAACTGGGAATATACGCTAATTTGACTTGAAACACCAGAGACCGGAAATGCAAAGCATTCTTCAGGTTAAGAGTCAGGTTAAAGTCAGCCTGACTTCTACGTTAAGGAAAAACTACCTTACCTGACTAGTTAACTAGTAAAAATGAGCAGTTATACAAGTACAATTCTAAACAAAAATGAGTTTTTGCAAGCCATTTCATGCTGACATTTTATGCAGTGGATGTTTGGCGTTATCGAGTGATAGACATGGCCTGGCGAGCTCTCTTGCTGATGCTTGGGATTTTCAGACTTTTATCTAATAGTGGAAGCTGGAGCTGCCCGGGGCAGAGTGTAACTCAGGTGTGAAAGTGGAAGATGAGACACCATGACTTATCCTCCTCACTTCCTGGAAAACGCCGCTTTGAGATCACCGTGGATGAGCAGTTCAACCTCTCATGTGCAGTGGCATGATGAGTTTGTTGACATCTGAGTGAGAAATAAGAGTGGAACTGAAGGAACTGCGAGTGCCTCGCAGAACTCAACCACAATGCTGGAGAGCTGTGGATTGTTGCCAATGTGTTGCTATGCAGTTGCTAAGATACTTCCTCCACCAAAATGTCGTTGGCAAATTTTTAATCAACATTTGTGGAAAGAACGACATCTTGTTTAAACTGCCAATACACATTTGTGATCAGCTGTACAAATAAACTGGAATAAATACGTATTCAGTCTCAACATGGAACGACATGAAAAGACATCTTAGCAGCAGAAGAGTTCACAACTGTTACTAGGGCAACCAGAACAAGGAACGCCTACTAGAAACTGAGCAGTACAGCGACTGGCGACATGCAGCGACCGAGTACTGGCAGTGTGAACAAGGGTTTAGTGAGTGTGGAGGACTGGAAAGCAAATTGTCAGCTGGTGACTGAAATGCAATATAGACAGGCTGCAAAAAAAAAAAAAAAATTATGTTTATTGAGCAGCAAATCAGCATATTGGAATGATTTCTGAAGGATCATGTGATACTAAAATTCAGCTTTGCATAACAGGAATAAATTATTATTTCTGTTTATAAAATGCATTTTAATTGGAAAACAGTTATTTTAAATTGTAATAATATTTCATAGCTGTACTGTACACCATCAAGCCATCCTAGGTGTATATGACTTTCTTCTTTCAGACAAATACAATCTGAATTATATTAAAAAAATGTCCTTGTTCTTCCAAGCTTGGATATTTTTCTTACACAAACGCATCGATTGACTTCAAAAAGCCTTTATTAACCTCCCAGAGCATGTGGAGTACTGTTTATGATGGATGGATGCATGCATTTTATTGGACTTCTAAATCTCAACAGCCATTCACTGCCATCATAAAGCTTGGAAGAACTAGAACTAGAACTAGAACTAGCTTGGACTTTTTTTTTTTTAAATAACTCCTATTGTATGTCTAAAAGAAGAAAGTCATATACACCTCAGATAGCTTGAGGGTACAACAGTGTTTTAGTGCCATGTAAAAAAAAAAAATCTTTTTTTAAATCTAGGACTACTAAATTGTTGTAGGTTGTAATATTTCGAGAATAAAGTTAAATTATAACTCTCGAAACATTTCAACATTATTCTTGAAACATTTAGACTTTATCATATTTTCTACTTCCCAGCAGGCACACAATGTCAAAAGACGTTGATATTTGGATAAATTTTAATTGCAACGTTGGCTGACCATAATTCAATGTAAATTCAATGTTTTATGTCAACGTTAAATTGATGTTTAAATCCAATGTTAGCTGATGTTGATATTTTGTTGTTTGTAGGTTGTGTAACCAGTTAGTGAACAAACTCCATCGCACACCTGCAAGTGAAAGGTGCGTAGGATAATAAGACCAACCAGGTGGATCGTTTCAACAGACAAGCAATTCCCGCACACTATCGTAACTTGCAAAGAAGTAATATTTATTGACACAACGTTTCGGTCACACGTTCCTGATGAAGGTCGTGTGACCAAAACGTTGTGTCAATAAATATTACTTCTTTGCAAGTTACGATAGTGTGCGGGAATTGCTTGTAGGTTGTGTAACCAAAAATGTATTCTCTAAACATTTTCAACTTTATTCTCGAAACATTTAGATTTTATTTCCGTAATTTCAACTTTATGCTCGAAACATTTCGACTTTATTCTCAAAACATTTCAACTTTATTCTCGAAACATTTTGACTTTATTCTCGAAACATTTCGACTTTGTTCTCAAAACATTTCGACTTTATTCTCGAAACATTTCGACTTTATTCTCGAAACATTTCGACTTCATTCTCAAAACATTTCGCCTTTTTTCTCATAATTTAGACTCTATTTTCCAAACATTTCGACTTTAAAACATTTACTTTAATCTCGAAACATTTTCACTTTATTCTTTAAATTTCGACTTTATTCTCGAAACATTTTCAACTTTATTCTCGAAACATTTAGATTTTATTTCCGTAATTTCAACTTTATGCTCGAAACATTTCGACTTTATTCACGAATCATTTCGACTTTATTCTCAAAACATTTCAACTTTATTCTCGAAACATTTCGACTTTATTCTCGAAACATTTCGACTTTTTTCTCATAATTTAGACTCTATTTTCCAAACATTTCGACTTTAAAACATTTACTTTAATCTCAAAACATTTTCACTTTATTCTTTAAATTTCGACTTTATTCTCGAAACATTTCAACTTTATTTTTGAAACATTTCATTTTTATTCTCATAATATTTTCACTTTATTCTCATAATATTTTGACTTTATTCTTGAAACATTTCAACTTTATTCTCGTAACATTTCCACTTTATTCCCGAAACATTTCAACTTTATTTTTGAAACATTTCATTTTTATTCTCATAATATTTTCACTTTATTCTCATAACATTTTGACTTTATTCTTGAAACATTTCAACTTTATTCTCGTAACATTTCCACTTTATTATCGAAACATTTCCACTTTATTCTCGAAACATTTTCACTTTATTCTCGAAACATTTAGACTTTATTCTTTAAATTTCGACTTTATTCTCAAAACATTTCAACTTTATTTTTGAAACATTTCATTTTTATTCTCATAATATTTTGACTTTATACTAATAATATTTCGACTTTATTCTTGAAACATTTTGACTTTATTAATTTCAACTTTATTCTTGAAACATTTGTACTTTATTCTTAAAACATTTCGACTTTATTCTCAAAACATTTTGACTTTATTCTTGTAATTCCGACTTCATTCTCATAATATTTTGACTTTATTCTTGTAATTTCGCCTTTATTCTAGAAACAGTTAGACTATTCTCTTAACATTTCGACTTTATTCTCTAAACATTTTGACTTTATTCGAAACATTTTGATTTGATCACAACTTTAATCTCATAATCTTAATTTTTTTTTTATAACTTGGCTAAAACGCAGTCGCATGAGGGTGAGTAAATCATGGGGTAATTTTCATTTTTGGATGAATTATCCCTTTAATTGCCATTCTATATTCAATAATGCTCAAATGCTGTTTGAAGCAGACAATGAGCAAATTTATGCGCAGTATCAAGTCAACGCTTTTAAATATTTCCATGCCGTTTCTTACATTGTAAGTTGGTTGAGATGGTTTTACAGCCATTTTGTTGAATAGAAACCATACATGATAAGCTCAATTTATTTCATGCAAAGAACACCATTTCCAGCGCTGTACTTATAATAAAAGAAACGTTTACAGGGAGATGCATCATCCAGTGTTTTCATCGGATTTTCTGCATGGCGCCACTCAGTGCTTGGGTGACTTTCTAGCGAGTTCTGACGATGACTCATTCACCTTTCATCAGTATCAGATCAGTGACTCAGGCTTGATTTAGTTTACAGTGCCTTTTGTCAAGAGGCTTCTAATGAAAATATAAGCCGGGTCAAGGACAGCGGCGTGAAAGAGCGATTTCAAACCATCGACAGCACGCCGAGCACTTTAAATTCACAAAAACAGATCCATCACCGCATGTGTCTGCTTCATATCTCTGGCCACAAACCGGTTACTGGAGCACTGATAACACATCGAATTAAGCCCAAACTGAGTGGATGGAGAAGCTCACCAGCTGAGTCCACTCGAGGAGCAGGCAATAAGAAGTGAAAATGTGCCCCCATGCAGCATTAATGCGTAAACTGGGATTTTAGTAAATGAATCTTACCGGCAAAACGATCTTATGAGAAAGGTCAGCGTGCCATATTACAACCCAGCACTGCCCTGTGGTGGAAGAAGAGTATTCATCATAGCGGTCTCTCAAGGATTCTTGCTGGCCCGATCTTTCCGCCCCAATTTTCCAGCCTTGGTGTGGAGAGAAATATGGCAGCCTGTTGTCTTTATCACCTTAATTGGTACAAATCTCAGCCGCCGCCGGACCAAGATGAAATGAGACCTGAAAATAGACTCTGGCCTCATGAGCGCTGGCTCCCAAGAGTGCTTCAAGACTGATAGATATGACACCGGTATATACTCTGCCACTGTCAATATCTCCCACAGTCACATAAAGTACTGATTTGTGCCACGTAAACTCGCTAACCACAACAAAACAAGCAACCAAGCAGATTTCTCAGACTCTTTGTCGTTTTTGTGACTGATAGTGATGGAGAGAAAGCAGTAAACCATTCTAGCGTCCATACTAAGCGCTACCAGTGGTTTCAACAAACCTTGCCTCGAATTCATTCATACCATTTCGGAAAGTTGTAACTGGTGCAAGCTACTAGCAAACTTCTTCTCTTCTATTTCTTTTATAGCCTTTCGTTTCACTCCCCACCCCGCTTTATTGATTTTCTGTCTCCAGTAGTAAAAGGTTGTAACGGTTCACATGCTAACTGTGTTTACCTTTAACCGTTAGGTTAGCCAGTGGTGTTTGCCAGACCAAGCATTACTACAGTATAACTGTTGCTCATACTTAAGGCTCGTATTCCCACACCATCTGCGCCTCAATTTGTGTGGTTTCTTACTCATTTCATTTTACATAACCAATCTTAATGATAAAATAGGTTTACAGACTCGCATTTTCTTGAGAAAATGTAAAACAATCTATATTTCTAATTCAGGTTTAATTCAAAGCAATTCAAGCCTGGCTGCCACAAGCAAGAGTACAACAGCATAACAAATAGGAAGGTGAGGAGTGTTGATTCCCCAAACACTCTGACAGGAACACTTTCCCTGAAGTACAAAGTAATCCTTCAATTTCTGACATTTATTCTAAGCAATCTGTGAAGATCTCTGTTGTAGCTTCAACTTATGAGGCTTTATCACACTCCGACTCGTAATCTAGCATTTGAAGAAAAATAGACAGTCGGAAGACGTTGTTCTTTACCCAGCGCTTTTGTAAGGGAAGGACGCAGAGTGACATTGTCAGACTTTTCTTTTAAAAATGCAGGTCAGAGTAGTCAGTTTCACTCCAAAGGGAAGTTTTATTGCACAAAGGCTGCTTTTTGCAGCATAGAAGACATGGGGTTCTCAGCATCACGTTTGTCTCAGATGTTTCTATACACTACTATTCAAACAGTTTTGGAGGGAGTAAGATGTTTTTTAAATAAATCAATACTTATATTGAGCAAGGATGCATTTAATTGTTCATATTGTTCAACTGAACATCATATTCATTTGTCACGGTTTCTACAAAAATATTAATCAGCATCTTAGAATGATTTCTGAAGGATCATGTGACAATGAAGACTGGAGTAATGATGCTGAAAATTCAGATTTGTTTCGAAGGAATAAATTATATTTTAAAATATATTCAAATACAAAAGTGTTATTTTGAATTGCAATAATATTTCACAATATTACTGTTTTTACATATTTTTTTAAATTTACTATTAAGAGCATCTGAGTAGAGTATGAGTTCAGTTCTGAAACTTTAGAGACAAATGAGATTACTTCTTAGTAAGAAAAAAAAAACAAGGGAGATTATAAAGGGACAGTTCAACCAAAAATGAAAATTTTGTCTTAACTCACCTCATGTTGTTCCAAATCTGTGAGTTTCTTCATTCTGTTGAAGACAAAGGATGACATTTTGAAGAATGTTGGAAACCAAACAATTTCTGGTCCCCATTGACTTCCATAGTACAGTTGAGGTCAAATGTTTACATACACCCTGCAGAATCTGCAAAATGTTAATTATTTTACCAAAATAAGAGGGATCATACAAACTGCATGTTATTTTTTATTTAGTACTGACCTGAATGCGATATATAAAGACATTTACATATAGTCCACAAGAGAAAATAATAGTTGAATTTACAAAAATGACCCTGTTCAAAAGTTTACATAACCTTTTGATTTATAATACTGTGTTATTACCTGATCCACAGATGCTTTTTTCTTGTTTAGTAAGAGTTGTTCATGAGTCCCTTGTTTGTCCTGAACTTGTCCTTTAGAAAAGTCCTTCAGGTCCCACAAACTCTGATTTTTCAACATTTTTGTGTATTTGAACCCTTTCCAACAATGACTGTATGATTTTGAGATCCATCTTCTCACACTGAGGACAACTGAGGGACTCATATGCAACTATTACAGAAGGTCCAAGCGCTCACTGTTGCTCCAGAAGGAAAACCAATGCATTAAGAGCTAGAGGTGAAAACTTTTGAACAGAATGAAGATGTGTACATTTTTCTTATTTTGCCTGAATATCATTTAGTACCACCCTTCAGAAGCTACAAAAGATACTTAAATGTTTTCCAGAAGGCAAAATACATTAAATTTACCCTGATCGTCAAATTCAAAAAGTTTTCTTTCTTCTGTAAAAGTTGTATACGAGTCCCTCAGTTGTCCTCAGTGTCAAAAGATGGATCTCAAAATTACAAAGTCATTGTTGGAAAGGTATTAAGAATCAAGTGTATGTAAACTTTTGAACGGGGTCATTTTTTAAAAATTCAACTTTATTTTCTCTAATTTGTAAACGTCTTTTAGGTGAAATATCTTATTTCAGGTCAGTACTAAATAAAAATAACATACATTTTGTATGATCCGTCTTATTTTGGTAAAATAGTTAACATTTTGCAGATTCTGCAAAGATTCTGTGTATGTCAACTTTTGACCTCAGTTGTATTCTTTCCATTTTTTCCATCCAGTTCAGTTCAGATGAATAGAATTGCTATTTTTGCTCGCTTTGTATCTCTTATATTACATAAGATGTTCTGAACAGCAGGTACATTCTGACTCTTTGAAGATATTAGTTAGTCGCAGAGAAGACGCTCCTCCTGAAAACATATGCCCATAAGACTCGTGTGCATGAATTTACATTTCAAAATCTTCCAGTTGCTTCAACAACTGTGGAAACATCATCATTAGAACCAATTATTCCGGATAAACAAATACGAAGTCTTGGCAAATACACTGCAATCATTTTAAATGCGCCCTAATTAGGTTAGCGCTGGAGTTTCACGCACTATTGACGAACAGCCGCTCTTGGCCAAAATATGAAAAAAATTGATGATGACCCTTTTTAGCTTGCAAAAAGCATTATGTGAGCACTTGATCTATATCTAAAACGACAGCTTTCTAATATTCTACTAGTTGCAAAAGTGTTGCACGCAACCTGCAGGAAATCTGTGTAACTCTGACACCAGAGAAACCACAGCGTCCCATTTCACCTCAAATCGTCTTTCCAAATTCAATCCGGAGAGAGCTGACGACAGTTTAGCAAGTAACTAATGGCAGATCCCACAGTGCATTTCAGCCACCTGTCATGTCTCAAGAGAGACAGGTAAACACAGACAGCGACAGTGACAAGTTCTGCATCTGGTGACAGGTTTGAAGGAAGGAGCTGATAGTCTGGAGAAAACAAGCCAATCAGAAGAGCGAATATGGATAAATAGGACCAAGAGGCTGTTGGCGTCTGAGCGTAATTGCAAAATTACAGCGCTCGAGCCAGCGTGTTAATCGGGTTACGGCGGACGTAAGCGTGATGATTCATCCCCTGGATGATACTCTATATATCGGCTAGATTGTAAAAGCGATTAAGTCCGGCCTCGCTCAAACGGCCTAAACATGGGGCTGCATCTTATCCGTCTCGGATGGTTTTGCATTAACATTTGCGCAGACACGTAGCGCCGAGGCAAGGGATACAACCTTGATGGGATCAGCGAGGTCACGGTGAACAATTATGGGCTGCCTCATTACTTTGCTATGCGCTCTTTGGTTCCCATGGAAACCCTTATGAGGTGACAGATGAGTGGAGCTGAAGTTGGCCTCCCACGCGCCGTCACGTCGAGCGTTCCCCGAAGACTCCACTCGCTGATAATAGTACGCCCAGGGACCGAGACGCATTGTTTAAAATAAAACAGCCATTAGGAGTGGGATGTTCGAGTGAGATATTGCCGTACACAAATAGGCCATTTTGCCATAACTGGGACATAGTTACAGAATAACAACAAGACCTAGATATGATGCCTTTTTTTGTTCTTCTTGCAATAAAGATTTTTTTTTTTCTTGCCTGTTGCAAGGTTATAAATTAGAGACTGATTTTGCATAATCTGTGGGTAATTAAAGCAGCATTATTGTGTTTTATTTATAGATGGTTCGGAGTTATGTTTAGGAATGTGAATTCATGTCTTTAGCCATGTTGTTGTGGCTTGTATATGAACAACACTAACATTTAGATTTTGTCTTGTATTGATTGAAAAGTCAATATGACACAAAAGATGTTTATCTTAATAATGCAAAATGTCAACAAGCCATCCATACAAGGAGATAGTTAGAAGCTCTTCCTTATGAAACATATCCTAAAATATTTAAGTATCTTTTGTAGCTTCTGAAGGGTGGTACTAAATAAAAAAAAAAAAACGATATTCAGGCAAAATAAGAAAAAGGTACACATCTTCATTCTGTTCAAATGTTTTCACCCCCAGCTCTTAATGCATCGTGTTTCCTTCTGGAGCATCAGTGAGTGTTTGAACCTTCTGTAATAGTTGCATATGAGTCTCTCAGTTGTTCTCAGTGTGAAAAGATCTCAAAATCATACAGTCATTGTTGGAAAGGGGTCAAATACACAAAAACGCTCAAAATCAAAGTATGACCATGTTTATTTGTTTACTATGGTAAAACCATGTTTCTCTCTATATAATGGCTATACTATGTTTGTTTGGACAAGTGTTGTTTTAGTATTATTTATATACTATTGTAGTTTTTATTGATATTTTAAATTAGATTTAATTTTTATACTTTGACTTTTCATTTTAATATATTTTTATTCAATTAATTGAATTTGTTATAACTTATTTAATTTGTTTTAAGTAATCTTTTTATGTTCTTTCATAATTTTTTTAAAAAATATTACTATTTAGGTTTTTTTTAATTTTTTTAAATTTTATTCTTTATTTGTATTTATTATTTTTTGTACAACTTATGTATTTATTTGTTTATTTATTGTTTAGGCTTTTCCATGCAATATTTTAAAATAAAAACCAAATTACTAAAAATAAAGAGTTTTCCATTTTAAAATATTAAAGCCTAAACTAAACTAAAACCTAAATAAATAAATAAAATTATTATATAAATAATATAATAATAATAAAAAAATAATAATAATAATAATAAAACTGAACAAATTATAACCTAAATAGTAATAATTAGATTGACAAATAGAACATAACAAAATTACTAAAATAAAATTTATATAAACAAACAAACAAACAAACAAATAAAATAAGGTGTAAAAAATATACATAATAAAACTGGAATAAATAATAAATTAAACCTAAATAGTATGATAGAAGAACACAAAAAAAGTTTATGTTCTTTTATAATTTTTAAAATATTACTATATAGGTTTAATTATTTTTTTATTCCACTTTTATTTATTTATTTTTTACAACTTATTTTATTTATTTAAGTGTTTTTTTTAGCATTTTTTTTTAAATATTACTATTTGGGTTTCATTATTTTTTTCCCAGTTTATTATTATTATTATTATTATTATTATTATTATTATTATTTCAACTTATTTTATTTATTATTAAAGTTCTAATTTAGTTTTGTCTTTTCCATTTAACATTTATATTTTATTTCAGTTTAATTTCACATTAACAATGTTTTAATAGTTTTAGATAGAGGATGATAACCCTGATTTGGACATGTACTATCCTAATACCATGGTATTTTTGATTAACCTTGAAGTGTAAATACTGTGGCAGTACCATGGTACTTTAAAATATATACTGATTTTGATGTACCATAGTATTTAGATGGTTCTCCAAGACACTTAAAAAATACCAGGGTACTTCCATTGTGACCAAGTATTTTTTACAAGTTAACCATGGTACATCATTATGGTAATCATTCAGAAACATGGTATATATCACGGTATCACCTATTAGTGATTCCAATGGAAATACCATGGTGTACCTTCGGGTACCATGTAAATATCCTTTTAAAAGGGTACTGCGGCAATACAATGGTACAGTGATGGTGGTAATACCATGCCATTTTGAAATAAACCATACTACTCAAAAGTATTCATGGTAGTTTTTGTGGTATTAAAAGTTTGATATACCATGGTACTATCACAATACTTTTTGTAAAGTGTATTGCACATGAACTGTTTACCATGGTAAAGTTTTGCAAGGGCAGACCAGTCTGGATTCGGTCACCTGGGCCATTTCAATCTCTCCAGCTCTCATCTCTTTCCTTTATGGCATTTTGATTTTGAATGGCACCATTCATTACAACGCTCCCAACAACACACGGTGAGAAATATTTCAGCCAGAGCTGTCTGTGGGACCCTGGACTTCCATAAAACCTGTCCAGACAGCTGTGAAGAAACTGACACATGAAGAGAAGAGATGAAACGCCTCATGAATAAAGGTGAAGAGTGAGTTAGTTATTCAGCGGCGTTTGAGTGATGCCAAAGGCTACAGAAAGAGGTGAGAGGAACAGGTTTGAATACAGCCAGGTTGAGGAGAAGCAGGGGGCTCTAGAGACCGACCGATCTCCCCTCAGGCGAAACGCTGCGCGTCGACGCGGCAAGTGTGGGGCACAACGCGGCGTGACAAAACCATAACGCTCCCATTATAATTAACCAAGCTGTTTACAAACATGTGACGCGATAAAGACAAATCGCGAGTCACAGTGGTCTATTAACCACAGACTAGTGACATTATTTTTTAGATATATTACTTTAGGTTTTCATGTTGCCACAGTACTAACTGCTCATTTGTATATATTTAAAGTCGGAAAAAATGTAAACAAAGAAAAAAAACGTATGGAAGCTGCTAAATCATATAGAAAATGATTTAATAAGCAGGAAAGGGTGCAATATTTTGACAAACTAAAGTTAATAGGTGGTATAAAGATAGGAAACATAGGTGGTTCATTCATAAATTAGCACGATCTTACCTTCAGGCTATGGAAATACAAACCGAAAGACAACGCAGTGTTGAAAAGAGCCGGTTTTAGTTACATGACTTTTTGTTGCGGCCGCCATCTTTAGGACCTTGCACAGACAAAAATAACACTTCACCAACAATGGTGTTAAAAACAAATTTATACTTTAGGATTAGATCCTTAGTTACTGTCAGGCGAACTGCTGACTCCACTAAAGTCTGGCGTTAACTTACCATTTTGAAGTTTGCTGATATTTACATTTACCTCACACACAGTCTCTCTCCCTATACTCAGGCCATTTACTTTCATTCTTTTTTCGTATTGCTTGATCAAAATGTCACAACTGGACCCCCTTGGTGACGCATACAGGACTACAATCTACATTTTTTGCACTTATAAGTTTGCACTTAAGTCACAGTTTGGTCAGTTACCCGGATACGCAGCTATATTGGCGATACTCAGATTTACACAACAGCATGGATTGCACGGTTAATGTACTACTGAATACGTTGGTCTGCTGATTTATGCTGTCTAAATGACAGAAGAAATTTGTGGAAGCTGCATAATCATATAGAGAAGGACTTAGTAAGCAGGAAAGGAAATATTTTGACAAACTAAAGTTAATATGTGTTAAATCCCTGCTGAAAAAAACAGCTAAAACCAGCCTAGGCTGGTCTTAGCTGGTTTAAGCTGGAAGTAGCTGGTTTTAGCTGGTCAACTGGTGGTCTCCCAAAGTGGCCAAAATCCCTCTAAAACCAGCCTGCTGACCAGCTATGACCAGCTAAAACCAGGCTGGTTGACTGTTTTTCAGCAGGGAAGATATATACGAGCAGTATTAATTAAAATATTAGCCTAATATTTCATCTTCCTGACTCGAAATGATAAGAACAAACACAAATGTTGTCAAGATTCTTGCCCTGGAAATCCTGGTTCAGTTTGGCCAACCACAAATGGCTTTTGTTCCTCAAGACAGCTTTTTGCACTATTCTCCTTGAATTGTTAACAATTGTTAATAACGTTTGGTATAGTACTCCAGATGTCTTTCCCGTTTCGACCGATTAGTACAGCCCAAAACATGACAATAATTGACCATTTTCAGCAACAATAGTCAGCAAAATATGCAAGTTTTGTTGATTCAGTGACATTGTTTACGTTCAGTGCCGCCAATATGGTAAATTGATAACGCGTTGTGAAAACACTAATAAGGTGGATAGATCTGTCGCTATTCACATTTCATCATGACATTCATTTAAAAGCCCTCAGAGGTAATTTTCACTAATCAGTATTAACAGATAATGCATTATTTTGCCTTTATATGAAACAAGAAAGCGAGTAGTATGAGTAGACTGATATACAGATTTCTATGGATGGCGAGATATTTAACATTAAATTGTGTCATGTGGAGCATTTTTGCTTTCAGTGTGGACAGAAAAATGACTAAGCGTTCAATTCACAACAAATAATCATTTTATATTTGTAGTATGAACAACGTTGTTGATTAAAATGGGAGAAATCTAATTTAGTTGCATCACACTGCTACGCTCTCTCACAGAGTGTGGACAAAAGATATTGGAAAGGAAGCATTTTGGTATTTAGTGTTGGAAGGTTAGTAGTAGCTACCATGGTTTTTAGACATGGCACCAAAGAAATGGGTTGTTTTTTTGGAACTGGAATAGTACCTTGAGTTGGAATACCATGGTGCATAAACATAGTAATTTGTTAACAAAGGAATTTCAAGGGATTTTCTGAATGTGAGAATGTGATATAAATCAATATGTATCATTTCCCCATTCATATACTCTTTATCTAGAGGAAGCTAAAACATGAACACATCATATATGTGCAAATAACCCTTTGCATAAGACCTGATTATTGGCTGTTCTGAAAGGCCAGGAGGATTATCCGGCTTAGAAAATTAATCAAACACCTCTGTGAGGTTTTGAACATCTTGGGTTATTATTTATTCATATGAGAACCAGGCCAGTCGATATTATAATAAAACGCATCTTCATGCAACTATTGTCGTCTTCCATGGGGACGGGGGTTCTGTTCATCTCGTCTCTGGCAGTGCTTCCGTTCTGACCCGAAGCCAAGCACGATCTTTGAGATGAAATCGCTGGGAATTGGACATTCAAACCCTCGAGAAGGACCGTGATGCTGCCATTAGTCAAAAGGTGGCACTGTTTCACTGCTCACTTCAAGCCCATATTTCATCTCACAAAGATGCTTCTGAAAGTGTCTTGAGATAACACAAAATGAGACAGATCTCCGTTTGAAGGCATGCCAAACAAAGGAATCTTGTACTAAGCATGACATTAGCTCGCCACTTTTAAATCACAGAGAGGAACAATAGATTGTTACACAATAAAGCCCAAAGTTTCACACTGAGTTAAATGTACCAAATGACATAATTAGCACACTGATTAAACTCATTTGTGGTGAGGGCTGATGGGCTGGGGTGGCTGAGTCTTGATGCTCAGATAAGTTTTTCTATTTGGATGAAACCAGCTTGATTACAAACTGAAATGTAACTGAGCGCTCGGCTGCCATCTGAGTACATCAACCACCCATTTGAGCAGTTCAGGGATGTTATGGGTGGGTTAAAACTTGCATTCGTGTAGAACATTTGCATATTACACAATATATAGAACACTGCAACAAAGATTTGACAATCTGCTTGAGGAGAAAACAACATCATAGAAAACAGCAATCAAATGATGAGAGTCATCAGAAGAGTCCTATTTTTTATATAGAACAAAAATGGTTTTGCTTGCAGATTTTACATGAAAATCAAAAACACAAAATGCAAGGGTATGGAGAAATATTGTTTTTATAAAACAATATACAGTTAAAGTCAATGGTTTACATACACCTTGCAGAATCTGCTAAATGTTAATTATTTTACCAAAATAAAAGGGATCATACCTGAATAACCTGACCTGAATAAGATATTTCACATAAAAGGCGTTTATGTATAGTCCACAAGATAAAACAAATAGTTGAATTTATAAAAATGACCCTGTTTCAAAGTTTACATACACTTGATTTTTAATACTGTGTTGTTACCTGAATAATCCACAGCTGTTTTTTGTTTAGTGATAGTTGCTCATGAATTCCCTGTTTGTCCTGAACAGTTCAACTGTCCGCTGTTTTTCAGAAAAATCCTTCAGGTCCCGAAATTCTTTGGTTTTTCAGCATTTTGGTGTGCTGAACCCTTTCCAACATTGACTGTATGATTTTGAGATCCATTTTTTCACACTGAGGACAACTGAGGGACTCATATGTGAGAAGTTTCAAACACTCATTGATGCTCCAAAAGGAAAAACAATGCATTAAGAGCCGGGGAGTGAAAGCCTTTTTCAATTTGAAGATCAGGGTAAATTTATCTTATTTTTGTCTTTTGTGGAAACATGTAAGTATCTTCTTTAGCTACTGAAAGGCAGTACTAAATGAAAATAAAAATAAAAAATAAGAAAATGTACACATCTTCATTCTGTTCAAAAGTTTTCACCCCTGGCTCTTAATGCATAATTTTTCCTTCTGAAGCATCAGTGAGCGTTTGAACCTTCTGTAATAGTTGCATATGAGTCCCTCAGTTGTCCTCAGTGTGAAAATATGGTTCTCAAAAGCATACAGTCACTGTTGGAAAGGGTTTGAATACACAAAAATGCTGAAAAACCAAATAATCTGTGGGACCTGAAGGACTTTTCTGAACAGACAAACAAGGGACTCATTATCAACTATCACTAAACAAAACAAAGCATGGGGTCATTTTTATAAATTCAACTATTATTTTCTCTTATATGTAAATGTCTTATATGTAAAATATCTTATTCAGGTCAGTACTAAATTAAAAAAAAAAACATGCATTTTGTATGATACCTCTTATTTTGGTAAAATAGTTAACATTTTGCAGATTCTGCAAGGTGCATGTAAACTTGAGGTTATCACAACCTCAAGTTGAGAACCTGAGCATTGCAAGAACTTTAATCAACAAAAAGCGTTCACAAGTTTGCAATGTTATTCTTTGGAATAACACTGTATAATTCATCAGTAAACAATAAGACTATAAATGTATACTAAGAAATTTCAATTTCATGTTGACTTTAACCTGTGTAGATGGAACAAATCATAAACGCTGTCTGAAAATAAACATGACTAATTCAACAAACACAAGCACTGACTTTCAATCACATTACTGCACATTTTCCTGTTCTTGACAAGGACTTATATGTTTGGAAATGTACGTTTTATTTTATTTCAGTGCTGTTAACGTTGACATATTGCTTGAAGATAACAAATGGCCATCCCGTAGGTGATCTAACCCTTTATCTGAAGTGCATTTCTGTAATATACACAAGCAAACAGTCACTTTTGTTTACTGTTTGCTCTCTCTCTCTGCTCCTGGATGCTGTAGCGTTATTCTGCTAAGCCGTGTAGAGTGCATTGTTTTATTGCTGGTGTCTGTCAATAGGGAGAGATTTGTTTTTAATAAAGCACCCAAACAAGCTGTTGAACAACTAACGTTGCTTCTGCATGGAGGACGGCAAACGATGTGGCAAAACAAAGATATGCGGCCACGGTGACAAGCTGACAAGCAGGATGTAGTTCCATCCAAGAAAACATTCTTTGATTATGATGGTTTTGGGATTGGACTACATGGCTTCCCAGAATACACCTGTATCTGCCAGTACAAATGTACAAAAGTTTAGAAAGGAATGCTAACTTACTACTTACTGTATGCAGTCTATTATTTTTTTAAACCTTAATTCACAACCCATTTACTTCTGTAATGTGACATTTATCAGTGAAACAAGACATGCAATGGAACTTAAATTGGGCAAGGGCTTAGGTTTGATTTTGGCATTGGTGGAGACATAACAGCAGACAGCAAACATTTATTTATTTGATCAAAATTATTGCTAGTGACAATTTGGTTGTCTCTGTTGTCATAGCATCCCTATTATATTCTATGCCTTTGAAAATCATAACAAGCAATGTCCAACTTTGGAAAACAGTTCTCTCTTTAAATATGAAGAGGTCAAACAACAGATTAATGAGTTAATCCAAATTTCACAAAAAGCTTATGGACGTAATTATGATAAAGTCAGTCACTGAAGTGAGTTGCTGCTTTTGTAACTCTTCTGAAGAAGATGTCATTCACTTGTTTGGCAATGCACCCACACAGAGACATTTTGGTCAGATTTATTAATGTTCATCCAGTTTCATTTTGTAAGTGACTTTCATTCTGTTTAAAAATTTGTTTTGATTGTTTGACTACTCGAAAGAGAATATAACTTAATTGATTTCTGTTTCCTACAAAAAAATATGGTATTTTCTTTGTGTAAGTAGGTATATGGGAACTATCCAAACATCTCCATATTCATCATGTGTTCTCCTGAGGTTCAAATGTATTACTTTTTTACATCTCTTGAATTATGAAAATTAACCATGGTTTTACTACAAACAAAACAAAACCAACAAAACTGATACAAAAAAACCTAACAACAACAGAAAAACATGGTTACTACACTTTTACTATAAAACCATGGTTAATTTTCTTAAGGGAATTGTATTTTTGTATTTTTTTTCTGTTTTGTTTTCATAGCTGTTCTAATGTCTTGATGTTTTGTAATGTTTAATAAAAACAGAACAGTTCCGAGCTCTGAAGTTCCGATCTGAATTAACTCATGAAACCTCTCTAAATCAAAGTTCTAAATCAAATGATTTGCGATCCATGCCCCGAAGTTACTATCTGAATTGAATGATTCACAAACCAGAGTGAATCGGAGTGTAGATCCTGAATCATTTAATTCACTTAATGATTTGCGAACCCACTCCATATTTTGATCTGAATCATAGGATTCACGAAACTGCTCCGAAGTTCTGATCTGAATCAAAAGATATGCGAATCTGCCCTGTGCCACGAATCATTTAGTGAATTGAATGATTCACGGTCTGAGCTCCAAATTCACAATCTGAACCCACTCTGTGTTCTGATCTGAATTAAAAGATTCACGAAATCGTTCTGAAGTTTCGATCTAAATCGAATTATTTGGGATTTGCGCTCTGAAGTCCCGATCTGAATCAGATGATTCATGAACCATCATTTCAGATCCTAAATTCGGAGCGCGGAGCATGAATAATTCAATTCGCTAAATGATTTGCGAACCCACTCCATGATCTGAATTAAAAAGATTCACGAAACAGATTCGAAGTTCCGATCTGAATCAAAATATACGCAAATCCTCCCCGGACTGCGGCTCATTTAGCGAAATGAATGATTCATGGTCTGAGCTTCCAAATTCAAGTTCAAACATGAACCCACTCCAGTGTTCTGATCTGAATCAAAAGATTTACAAAATCACCATAATTTCAGATCGTGAATTCGGAGCGGGGACCGCAAATCAAGTCAAATCAAGTCAAAATTTATTTCTATAGGACATTTGAAAAGCAACAGAGTTGCACCAAAGTGCTGTACAACAACAGATATAAAACATAAAAGAAAACACACATCAGATAAAATATAATACAATAAAATAAGATAAGAGCAAATTGATATCATTCAATTCACTAAATCAATCATTCAATTCACTAAATGACTCGTCAGTACTACTACTGGCTTAGCTCGCTAGTTTTATAACAACAACTGAAACAAGAGAAAAAATATGAAATCAAATATACATTGTTCCATTCCAAAGAAAGCATACAACTCAGAACTACGAACATATTCAGGTAAGGTAATCGGTTTATTGCAAACTAGTTAAACACTCCATTAATATGATGAGCTGCAGCTCATAAATATATGTTAGATGGAATAACAATAACATAGATGGATAATATTAAATAGTTTGACCACTTCAGTTCAGTTGGAGACAGTATATCAGTAACTGTGCACTTATGTAACACTTCAGCTCCCTTATTTGTTCTTAGTCTGCCCATGTATGTTCATGAGCAGTCTTGAAAGCGCACAATTTTCTAGAGTATTTGGTTTAACTTCTCATTTAATATCAATGGTATAGACCTATTTCATATGTGGCCGAAATTACAACAACAGTGGTTACATACACATATATTTAATTGTTTGATCAAAATAATTGCTCGGGACATTGGTACACTCTTGTTGTGGGATACAGAATGGGATAACATTCAGATATAGCTAATTTTGGCATTCCATGTATTTGCATACCATTTACTGGAGAGATTGTAGTTTGTATGCTTTTGGTTTTGAAATTGAAACCCATGCAAAAATGCTCAAATTTATACAAAAAACTAGTGAAAAAATTGGGTCTCATTCATGAAGCAAATATTTTTTTTTTGTGTAAATAATTTCTAAAATTATTCATTTAGTCAGTTTGATATTTTACATAAGATTGGTTATATAAATTTGCGGCTTCCTTTTAAGACTCATTTCATTTGTGTTTACACACTCCAAACTACATTATAGCATGTCGATTCCCAGTTTTGTTGACCATAATTTGATTATAGCTACAAGGTACGTGTTGATCCCGGAGCAGCTTGACTTTGATACACACCAGCTGAACCAACAGCAAACATCTCCTCACTGATCAAAGACAACTTTCTGCGTCAGCAGCCCATCCAAAATCTAATTTTATTCTGTAAACATTTGAGCAACTTTTCATAATCAAATAATTCCTATGTGCAGGGAACATTGCAGAACAGATTCAAAGAGTGTTTCCCCCCTTTTTAATGTACTTGAAATTACTGAGGCACACTCGGCAATGGATGCAATTTTACTCTCATTAAAAAGCCAGTGAAATAAAATGCCTGGGTGATGTGGGGAGCCCAAGCTGTTTATTCACGTTTAATGGTAAGTGACAGAGTAATAAGGGGTTGCATGAGGCCTCCCCATTTTTCTTCGCATTTAGATCAGACGCCGCAAACTTGATACGTCGAGGCCGTCAGCCGGATCTAAACAACCCAGTCGTTTGTTCTCGCGCTTTTTTCCCCCCTCCATGCTCCCCTTCGGCTTTCCCCTCGGGTGGCTTTTCGACGTGGGCGGAAATGTAATGTGATGCAAGGTGTGCCAACTGGAGCACGACCGCTCATCCCCCACCCAACGTACCCACACGCATCCATCCTCAAGCACACCATGTCCCCTCCGTGAAACCTCTGTCAGGTGTGTTTTCCTCCTGTCAAGTGCGGCGGTATCAGCGTGAGCCGAGTAAAGAACGACAGGAAGCACCTAATCAGACAAACGCCACCGTGCTGTGAGAAATAAGGCCGCCATCCAACCACTAAGTTTCTCTCTAATTAGATAACTGAATATTTCATGGTTGAAAAGGATGGGAGTTTTTAACAACCAGCCCACCCACTGCACAGACACAAACTTAACTAGCACGGCTAATGGCTGGCACGCAATTAATAACATCAGCGAGGGCATTAAGGAACAATGTTTACAAGTGATAGTTTACCTCTGTGGTTATCCGAGAATGCTTAAACGTGATAGGAAGGAAGTTTTGGCTGAGGTATTTAAATATTTGCCATGTTACATTCTGGGAATCTAAAGGAATTGGTCAGATTTGTTAAGCAGTGATAATGCATTTTTGTAGGCCAACCTTGAAAGTTAGCATCACACTGGTTCCCTTGACAAAAACCAAATCAATTTTTCCATTGGCTTTTAGAATATGGTGGAAAATAACCTCTGTGACCAACAAAGGTTTATGATTCTTACACATTTTGTTCATCATTAAAATCTTACAATGTAATGTATTTTTAAGGCTTAAAGAGATAGTTCACCCAAAAATGAAAATGTGATGTTTATCTGCTTGCCCCCAGGGCATCCAAGATATAGGTGACTTTGTTTCTTCAGTAGAACACAAATGAAGATTTTTAACTCAAACCGTTGCAGTCTGTCAGTCATATAATGGCAGTCAATGATGGCTACTCAAAATGGTAATTAATTGTGGTTATCCTGATTGTTGCAACCAATTAAAAACTAAAAGGTTATGTTTGCTCGCTCGAACTCATCCAGGATTGTTGACTTTTCACCAACTCTTGGAACATCACTCTTGGAGCAAGACTCTTGGAGGGTCTCCTTGCCATCACCCATCTTTGCCATCAGATCCTCAATTAGATTTAAGTCAGGACTCTGGCTGGGCCACTACAAAACGTTAATGTTTTTGTCTGCTAACCATTTCTTCACCACTTTTGCTGTGTGTTTTGGGTCGTTGTCGTGCTGAAATGTCCACTGGTGCCCAAGGCCTGATGTTGTTGTTGAGAATTTTGATGTATTGCTCCTTTTTCATGGTGCCATTTACTGTGATTAGGTTCCCTCGTCCACCGGCTAAAAAAACACCCCCAAAATATATTGTTCCCATCACCATGTTTCTTAGGGTTGAAGGCTTCTCCTTTTTTATGCCAAAGGAAGGCTACATCATTGTGGCCAAACAATTTAATTTTTGTTTCATCTGACCATAAAACAAAAGACCAGAATTATTCTTCTTTGTTCAGATGAGCATTTGCAAAGGCCTTTCCTGACTTGTGAGCAGCCACAATGCGCAGCCGCAGGTCCTCAGTGAGCTCCTTTGTCTTAGCCATGACCAGGGGTCCCCAAACTTTATACTGAGAGGGCCACATAATTTTCTTTCCTTCAAAGGGGTCCGGGTCGGTTTATAAAAGAAAATACCATGAGCCGGACTGACTACTGGGATTATTATTATTTTATTATGATTTTACCTGTATTCATTATACCTTTTAATGCTACAATAGTTTATTATTTTGTTATGCACCACACAGACAAATGATCACTTCTTTTCAAAAGATATACAGGTGCATCTCAATAAATTAGAAAAGTGGAAAAGTTCATTTATTTCAGTAATTCATCTCAAATTGTGAAACTTCACTATTCAATATCTCAACAAATTAGAATATGGTGACATGCTAATGAGCTAATCCACTCAAAACACCTGCAAAGGTTTCCTGAGCCGTCAAAATGGCCTCTCAGTTTGGTTCAGTAGACTACGCAATCATGGGGAAGACTGCTGATTTGACAGTTGTCCAGGAGACAATCATTGACACCCTTCACAAGGAGGGTAAGCCACAAACATCCATTGCCAAAGAAGCTGGCTGTTCACAGAGTGCTGTATCCAAGCATGTTAACAGAAAGTTGAGTGGAATGATAAAGTGTAGAAGAAAAAGATGCACAAACAACCCAGAGAACCGCAGCCTTGAGAGGCTTGTCAAGCAAAATCGATTCAAGAATTTGGGTGAACTTCACAAGGAATGGACTAAGGCTGGGGTCAAGTCATCAAGAGCCACCACACACAGAAGTGTAAAGGAATTTGACTACAGTTGTCGTGTTCCTCTTGTTAAGCCACTCCTGAACCACAGACAACATCAGAGGCATCATACCTGGGCTAAGGAGAAGAAGAAATGGACTGTTGTGTCATCGCTCTGAATTTTCTAGCTGGCTCGCGCATCACCTGTTCGATCGCGATGACACATTATGTTGAATGTACCATTCTGTTAGTGAATTTAACAAACAATTAGACTATCTTAATAACTAATGGAAATTTCAGTTTGAAAGCCAACCTTTATTATCAAATACCAGCATGATATAAGTAAAACATATATTTAAAATTACATTTTCAAAATATGTCTCTGACATTGTTCAGAGGGCCGGTCCAAATTTGGAGGCTGGCCGCATTCGGGCCTTAGTTTGGGGACCCCTGGACATGACTGTCCACAAACCAACAACAGAGAGCTTCTGTTTTTCACCTGTTGAGTTGATTAAAACAGCTGCTCCCAATGAATCAGGGTAATTAGGATGCTTTAGAACAGCTTGGTCTATTTGGAATGGTATAGAACTTTGGATTTTCCCATAGACTGTGACAGTTTGCAAAGGGTATGAATAATTTTGGGCATGCCACTTTTTGTTCAAATGTAAACAAAAGCTGAGAAATATTTTTTTCCACAATGATGCCTCTTGTACATCGTCTTATTATCTTTTGGGAGAAGCCTGTGTCAAAAAAAAAAAACTAGTTGAATAAAAGTAACTTTAAGTCAGAATTTGCCAGGGGTATGAATAATTTCGGGCTTGACTGTAAATGTCTTTTATGTGAAATACCTTATTCAGGTCAGTACTAAATAAAAAATTGTGCACAAAAAGTATTCTCATAGCTTCATAATATTACGGTTGAACCACTGTTGTCACATTGAGTATTTTAACAATGTCTTTACTACCTTTCAGGGCCTAGAATGACATAGTTCCATTGCTGTCTATGGAGGGTCAGAAAGCTCTCGGATTTCATCAAAAATATCTTAATTTGTGCTTCGAAGATGAACAAAAGTCTTACTGGATTGGAAAGGCACTAGGCTGAGTAATTAACGACATAATTTTCATTCTTGGGTATTCTATCCCTTTAAGAGAACTCTTGCGTTGACTAGACAGTGATAGCTCTGTATATTTTAACTTAACTCTCCATACGCGGTTACTCTCTCTCTCTGACACACACACACACACCACACCACACACTTCGAGCGTTTTTGATGGCCTGTGCGATAAAATAGAGAAATGAGGTCTCTGGTATTCATGGACACAGCTGGCCCAGATCTGCCAGTAGTTCTCAGCAGAGCCGCCCTGAACTGAACAGTTCTCTCAGCCTCGGAGCTGACCTGACATACGCGAGCCAGATTACTAACTACCCATTGGCCAAAAAAGGGTTAGAACTACTGCCAATGTACGACGTCAAATCAACAAAGCTTTCATTAAATTTATATTCAAACAGCATTATGCAGTATATACGCAATCATATTTCAGTTAGGGCTGCCAACTGACCTGTATTCTTTCTAACAGAATTGATACATCAAGGACGCTAACGGCTAGATAACTTTCCTGTTGAGTTTTTTTCCTATCATAATGTTTTTTTTTATGCTGAAGTAAACACAATCAGTCCATTTTCAGCATTTCATTAGGACATTTTTCACCCGATCTGTTGCTCAGTTAATTAAAATGTCTACAAATACAAAACACTTGAAGTTGAAGTGTGAGTCTGCTCATCTTGAAATGCATATGTACAGTCATTCTCTAGTGTTTTAATGCACCTAGGTTGAAGCTGAATTGATATGTGTGTAATAGCGTGTGACGCTTTAGTTTGGCATTAAAATTAATTTATTTTTTACAACAGATCCAATGAAGTCATATGTCAATGAGCCAAAAGCAAACTGATTGCATCTCAAATGCCTTTTAGCATTTAATTTAGTCAAGCAGTAACTATTGTTCTTTCTTTTTTTTGTTTGTAGCTTCAGTTTTTTTGTTTACAGTGTCATCAATTGTCATGGTCAATGGGTTACTTCAAACGCTTTTCTAAAAAGAAAGACAAAATGTTGGCAACCCTAATTTCAGTGTTAGTGAGTTAGTGAGTGAATCAACACAATTTATTACTGATATGCTAATGAAAGTGCATTTCCACTTACTTTGTGCAACAGCAGATGAAAAAAAAAATTAATATTAAATCACTTAAAGGAACTGTTTCAAAACCAGCAAGACAAAGAGTTTAAAAACCTTTGGTAACTTTAGTAGTAAAGATGTTGTAATCAGCATTTTAGCAGTAAATCTTTCATGCATATGCTGACAGAATTCTTGCAAGTGGATTTCTCTTTCTGATATCCTTGCGTGTATTCCTGTCAAAGACTGAGCTTAACTTGAAACAGCCTTCATTTAATATAATTAATGTTAGGCTGGGTGGTTTGTGACCCTTAATAAGCCGAGGACTTCCGCTGATTAAATCCTCAAACCACCGTCTTACCTCTTCTTGGCTACTTGAGAGTTTTATCACACTTTAATGAAGTGTCAATGCACATTTAACACATTATAATAAACCCCAGGAACATAAGTAATGAGAAGCAAGGAACGGCTTTGAAGACCAGATTTCAATGAGGCCCTCTGAAACGATTGTTCACTACTATCATATTCTTCCTTTGGGATAAAAAAAGAATCCACTATTAAAAATCAATCCATCCATGCAGTAAAGGAGTGTTGCCTTAGACTTGTCATTATTAACAGCAGTAAAATACCATGTTCTGCACTCACCCACTCTAAGATAAGCCAACGACAGTAGAAAACGCTCTGTTCCTCAGCCTTAATACATCAGACCTGGTGTGAGGGCAGACTGCCACTGAGAATCTGGGTGAGTTTATGAGGAGCACCTGCTGTTCTTAGTTTAATGTTTTTGGAAAGAAAGGAGACCGAAGATATATAGGCACATTATTAAGGTCCTTTTACACCAAGTACGATAACTCTAGTGTCTATACACCAACAGACCATAACGTCAAGTCTGCTTTAAATGCTTGAGCTCAGATGGACTCTGATTGGCTGTCAATATTCAACTGGAAAAACTGGTCAGAAAAAAATTCCAATGGACCATAAAAAAGCGTCATCAAAGTCTGAAAAGGGTGATGTTGTTCCTCTGTGAAGAAAAACTTTATAATTATCATTTGTAAACGGCACATTAAGTTAATAATCGTTCTAATTCCATGAGAAGAGGAAGCACCTCAACTATAATGATAATGATAGTGACAAGCTTTATTTTAAATCCCCTTTTAAAACTTTTTCAAGATAAAAACATTGACAGCCAATCAGAATCCACCAAATTTAGAGTGCTTAAGCATTTAATATGACAGATGACATAACTACAGTCTGCTTATAATAATCGGTAGATTATCTGATGGTGTGGTAACCAGAAGGTCCTGTCCCTGGAAATGTCCCTGTTTTACAGCAAGTTCAAAACAGCCCACAAATACCGGATCATATTGAAGACACTAGATTGCATGGTTAATGTACTACTGAATACGTTGTTCTGCCAATTTATGCTGTCTAAACCATGGAAAAATGTGTGGAAGCTGCTAAATCATATAGAGAAGGACTTTTCACCAGTTTCACCTTAAAAAATTAAGTTCAGCAGCTGCCTTAAAATTTTAAGTTAAATCAACTTATAACTACAATTCATTTCAACTCACAACAATAAAATTAGTTAAAATTGTACTTTTAAGTTTATTTAACTTATGAGTTGAATGACTTGTACTTTTAAGTTGATTTAACTTAAAATTTTAATGTAGCTGTAAACTGAAGTTTTTTAGTTGAAACTGGTGAAAACTTTTTACAAGTGCAGGAAAGGTTGGAATCTTTTGACAAACTAAAGTTAGTAGGTGGTAAAGACAAGTACGAGCAGTATTAATTAGCATAATATTTCACCTACCTGACTGGAAATGATAAGAACAAACACTAATGTTGTCAAGATTCTTGCCTTGGAAATCCTGGTTTAGTTTGGCCAACCACAAACGCCTTTTGTTCCTCAGACTTCCTCAGTTTTTTTGCACTCTTCTCCTTGATTTGTTATTATTAACTTTTGTCAGTCTATAGCACAAATGTTTTTCCTGGTCTGATCGGTTAGTACAGCCCAAAACATGAGAATAATTGACCATTTTCAGCAGCAATAATCAGCAAAATATGCAAGTTTTGTTCGGTTCAGTGCCATTGTTTACGTTCAGTGCCGCCAATATGGCTAATTGATGGCCGTGAAAAACCCTATATACCAGGGATCCTCAAATCTTGCTTGCGAGATCTAGGCTGTTTCTCAATTCCAAGAACGCAAAGAATGAACTTGTTTTCTCAAAGAGACTGGTCTTGCCAGGCCTCCCTGAAAAGAACAAACTTGGAAGGACGTGAGAATACAGAATGTGGCTTTGTGACAATTGAGATGCGCTGTGTTCTTGCTGCTCAACTGACTGTCCCAGCAGGTTATAAAGAGCGAGACAGCAGCATGCAATGTACAATAACATCACAAACAAATGCCATAATGCCTTAAAACATCATTTTATTATAGACAATATTTTCATATTATTTTTATAGCATTTTATATAATGTTACATATTCTTTTTAATATGCCAATAAAAAGTACGACAAGCTTTCTCGCTTCATTAAAATTGTGCAAAACAAAACGGCAAATGTTTACCTTCATGAGCTGTCACCTATTTGCACGCTTGCAGTGGGAATCTCTGCAAGAACAAGAAGTTTAAAGCTTACAGGCTTCCAAACATCGTGCACCCAGTGTCTTCTGGGATTTCTAACGTTTCGATTCTCTCAAGTCTACATTCGATGCATCCTTGATTTTAAGAACACATCCGGGCACTTTCATGTGTCCTCTGTGCTTGCGTTCTTGAGTATTGGAATTGAACTTTGACGGTTAATGATGACGTAGAGCAAGAACACAAGGACGCATGGTTGCATAAGTATGCATACTGAGAAACGGCCATTATTCTGACTACGTAAAACGACTCAGGGTACCACTGGTACTATCTGTTGCTATTTTATTTACCACAACACAGTTCAAAATAAGCAACTTGGGAAATAAAATACTGGTATGATGCCACATTGTGCGGCTTTTGGATGCAATCTTCTGTCAAAGGGCAACAAGAGATGCAATATGCTTTCCTGGTGATAAGAAGAGGAGAAAAGAATAGTAAGATGCCTGTGGACGAATAAAAACTTCCCAAACACCCATGTCTTTGTCTCAACAATTTAGCCCTAATGCCTTTGAGGCTTTTAGTAGACCAAGGCTACTGAAAGAGCTTACATATGATGTAAAAATGCCAATGCTTGTCATGACTCCGCCACTGAACAAGTTTTTCAGCATGGATTTCAAGTGATATCCAATGGCCAATGACTCTTTGTAAGGAAAATCAATGGTACGGCATTTGGTTTAAGCCAACGTTTATATCCATCGCCACCTATAAGCTCTTTCAGTACCTGTGGTCATCATATCAGTATTTTATTTTCAGAGTTGTGTATTCCAAATTGTGCTGTGGTAAAAATATCAATGGATAGTGCCAGTAGCTCACAGAGTGCAACCATTCCATTTAATCAAATTAATGACGCCCCAAATAGTCCAAAATATGTAAAACTATGTGGATTTTTTAAATAACATAACTGTTTAATGGGTTTTCTATTTGGCTAGATGTTTCAGTAAAGGACATGATTTACGTTATATTAAAGGGATAGTTCACCCAAAAATGAAAATTTGATGTTTATCTGCTTACCCCCAGGGCATCCAAGATGTAGGTGACTTTGTTTCTTCAGGAAAACACAAACAAAGATTTTAAACTCAAACCGTTGCAGTCTGTTAGTCATATAATGGCAGTGGATGGGCACCAAACCTGCACAGACAAATCCAAATTACACCCCGCGGCTCGTGATGATACATTGATGTCCTAAGACACGAAACGATCGGTTTTTGTAAGAAACTAAACAGGATTTATATAATTTTTTACCTTTAGTCCGACTGTCTGACTAATAAACTTAGTAAAAGTGTGGGGGGTCTGCAGCGATCATTTTCCCCTTCAGGTGTTTGCGTATACTACGCCAGAGTGCATACACAGGTAAAGTGCTGGATGCTGAGCACATGCTCAGGACAGTTATATATAAATACATAAATACTGTTCAGTTTCTTGCAAAAAAACGATCGTTTCGTGTCTTAGGACATCAATGTATCGTCATGAGCCGCAGGGTGTAATTTGGATTTGTCTGTGTATGTTTTTTTTTTACTTTCAAAGGTTTGGTGCCCATCCACTCAACAGACTGCAACGGTTTGAGTTAAAAATCTTTGTTTGTGTTCTACTGAAGAAACAAAGTCATCTACATTTTGGATGCCCTGGGAGTAAGCAGATAAAGATCAAATTTTCATTTTTGGGTGAACTATCCCTTTAAGCCATACAAGTCTTAATACCTAGGGTCCCTTTAAAATATGCTTTATATGTGTGTCTACTCTGTTCCTGCCCTCTTCTTAATTTTATAAAACTTGATGTTTTTTCTTTAAACCCTGCAGTTATAGTCACATTTAGCCTATAGACCTATACAATTTCTTTTCTGTAAAATATTTAAACATAATATATACAAAAATGTATGTAATATAAATATAAACAAAATACGAACTCGAATTATTCTATTTATGCCTTAAATGGAACTCTCCCTAAATGTCTAGCTTTTTAAAGTGAATCTCGAGAACGCGCCACTCTGGGTCATGTGACCATAAAAGATAAAATTATTTATTTGAAGTGACCATCGTCTCACGTACCCTTCCCTAACGGAGTTGTGTGTAAAAAAAAAAAAAAACCTTCAAGGGTGCAAAAACAACGTCTGGAATTCGCCCTATGAGTATTTTGCACCAACAGAGGGAGCCGAAAACTACCCTGATAACTTGATCGCGCGTCGTTACTTCAGCCACGAAGAACGAACGCTGGACGAGAGCAGAGCACTATTATCATAAATTAAAGAAAGAGACACTGTTATCGGCAACAAGGTAGTTACATATTAAACTATTATAGTTAAAATTAAGTTATATTGTTTATATGTGCTATATAACAAGGTCAAAACAAGGTGCAGGATTTATGCACCGTTTTAAAAGTTTTCAAAAGTAAATTTCATGTGTCTGGCTTCAGGCCTCTTTCTTGTTCAGCAGATTTTAGCTGTACAAAACAGTTCGTTTTGTTGCTTTATTTTGGAAACACATTATCAGAAAACAGCTTACTTCAACATTGAAAAATAAGGTGGATAAATGTCCCTGGTTTCAGAAATTTGGTCAGTGTGGACACTAAAATTGTTAGTTATCTTTTCAGTTACCTGCCTTTAATCTTATCTTTGCAGCTTTGCCTTTATTCTGGTATCACTGAGACTCCATCCTAAATTAAATGAGACAGATTAAAATCATGAAAAATCTATTTAAGATCTTCAGTGAATAATAATGACAGAATACACATTTTTGGTTGGTCTGTTCCTTTAAGTCATGTTTATAGTTATGCAAATCCTGTGTTCATATAGATTTGCAGTATGATCTTCATCTGACTGTGAGAAGCAAGTCAACCAAAAGTTTACTGTAAATTATAATAATAAGTGGATTAATCTCGAGGACTTCGTGTGAGAATGTCCTCTAAAGCAATTTCATTGTCACTAAGGGGTTTTTATGAGCATATCCATATCCTTTTCCTGTCAAAACACCTGTCAGAATTCTGTCGGCGGTTGAGTGCATCTGTTGGCTTGAATTTAATATTCCATACTCCATATTCAAACATTAATGTCTTCCCTCCTCGTTCAAGTGAGAGGAAATTTATTCTGGGTTATACTCGTATCTGCTGGCTGTATTGATTGCAAACATCCATTCTTGTAATTTTCGAGAGTTTGCTTTGTCAGGAAGAATGGTAACGCATATTGGCAGCTTGCACAATCAATCTGCAGAAAAGATGTGAGCCAGGGAAACATCTTTAAAAGTCTTATGGAAAAACTAGTTTTATATTAAGACTAAAATAGCATTGAAAAGTTTAGGGTTGATAAGATTTTAATGTTCTTGAAATACTCACCGAGGCTGCATTGATTTGAACAAAAATACATTAAAAACAGTAATATTGTGAAATATTATTAGAATTCAAAATTACTGTTTTGTATTTGAATATGTTTTAAAGTGTAATTTATTCCTGTGATGCAAAGCTGAATTTCCAACATCATTATTCTAGTCTTCAGTGTCACATGATCCTTAACAAACCAGTCTGAAATCAATCTTTCTTCTCAAGAAGCATTTCTTATTATTATCATCAGTGTTGAAAACATTTTTTTATGGAAACCACGATGCATTTTTTTTTAGGATTCTTTGATAATTAGAAAGGTAAGAAGTATTTATTTGAAATAAAATGTATTTACTGTCACTTTTGAATAATTTAGTGCATCTTTGCTGAAGTTTTAATTTCTTTACTGACTATACATTTTAGAAAGGCATTGTACACATTCTAAAGCTGTTTTTTATTTTTATTTATAAGTAACTTACATTCATGGTACACTAAACATTCTTATAAGCAATCTTTATATGTCTAGTTTAATTATGTGGAAACATTTCCATTGTGTTGTATGGAAAAGAGCAGCATTAACATTGTACTAAACATCTGCTTTTGTGTTTAACAGACAAGTCATAGACGGCTGGAATGACGTAAGGGTGAGTAAATGCCAAAATTTCAGTTTTAAGGTGAATTATTTCTTTAAAAAGAGCACATTAACTGTTTGCGACTTGCAGCTTTGCATATCTATCTGCTCAAGAAGCATTTCTTTATTAAATTTCTTTTCATTTACTTATTAACTGTTGAAAACAGTTGTGCAGCTAAATATTTTTATAAAAACCGTGATGCATTTTTTTTTAGGATTCTTTAATAAATAGAAAGTAAAGAAGCATTTATTTGAAATAAAAAGTCTTTATTGTCACTTTTGATGAATTTGATGAGTTTTAAAATGTAATTTATTCCTGAATTTTCAGCATCATTACTTCACTCTTCAGTGTCACATGTTGAAAACCATTATGGTAACCATTAAGCATTTTTTTCATTAAAGCATTTATTTGAAATAAAAAGTCACTTTTGATGAATTTAAAAGTGTGAATAAAAGTATTAATTTCTTTTTTTGTATTGTACACATTGTGAAGCAGTTTTTTCCCCAAGTAATTTGCATTAATGGTACAGTATACATTCTTATAAACAATCTTTATGTGCCAAATTTGATTATGTTTAAGCATTTTCATTGAGTTATATAAAAAAGAGCAGCATTAACATTGTACTAACCATCTGCTTTTGTGTTTCACAGAAGTCAGTCAGTCTTGGACGGTTGGAATGACGTAAGGGTAAGTAAATGCCAAAATGTCTATTTTAATGTGAATTATTTCTTTAAAAAGAGCACATTAACTGTCCATAAATATGCAAAAATCCTTCCCTCGCACCAAAAATCAGGAGCAAAGCATGCTCATTTACAACCATATTCCACTAAAGGAAGCGCAAAGCATAAAAATGCAGCACATTTAGGATATAAACTTTCAAATCGAATCTGTAACTTTGCAACCACCAGAGGAACTCTAAAAAATACAAATAAAAAAAATCAATTTATATTTTGCATGAGCAGCACTATAAGAAAGTAGTGCTTTAATTAAGAGTGTTTTTGAATGTTGAGATCTCATGACCAAACGACAATACTTGACCACATAACGCTGAGCAGAGATAAAACAGATCGTGCATGTAGAGCCGCAACTAATGAAAAACTTGAAATCTGCATTTGGTCAGCAACTACTGAAATTACCAGGATTAAGAGTTTGTCCGCCAGGACCAGGGCCAGAGCTTGTTGCTAGGTTACTAGATCCTTCAGAGAAATCGATGAGTCTTGGCCCTTCTTCACTGCACTAACCTGATGGGACCGAGCCGACCGATTTTCACACCAATGATTTCTGGCCCCTGTAAATGAGAACATGCCTTCTATTTCTTCGCTGATGGAGAGCTGCCACCGCTTTCGGAGGGAGAGGGAGCTCGGCCGTGCCGTGAGAGCCGGGGAGACACCAACCAAGAGATCAGACCATGGAGACACTCGAGGATTATCTACAGTATGCTGAAGAAATCCTGAAATCCCCCTCAATCCGCTTTGAAACAGCGGAAGCCCGGAATCAAACCAAAACACAGGCGCTAACTAGCTACAAGGCGCGTGTGCGCGTAAAGGTTGCATTAGCAACGATAACGAGGTGTTGTGTGAAAAAGTTTAGTCAAGAGGTGTTAGTGTGAGGACATTAATAACCCTTAGAGACAGATTCACACTAAAAAATCAGTAGCTCATTTGCGCTCACATTCCACTGAAGAAAGCACAAAGGAGTCACTTTACAGTGCAAAAGATGTTTTATTCAAAAGTAGCAGGGTGTTTTATTAGGCATCATTTCTCTTACAGAACCGGTTTTCGGCAGCCACCACCGAAAGGAAGAATTCATACGAGGAGTGATTGCGTGAGACACAAGTGAATTATCTTTTGCAAGTATTGAAGTGATGCATACACAAGAAGCACTCACAGTAATATATTTTATTAATGAAAAACATTTGCATCTCATTTCACCAGATCATGGCTTATTAGCTGTATGGCTCTCCCCAAATGAAAATGCATATTCATTATAACCTCCTCATTAATATTGATAAAGGCACACAGTACATTTCACTTTCATGTTCAGCAATGATAGTAAGTGCACAATAGAGGGAAAATGACTTTGATATGGTGGTACACTTTGAATATTACAAACATTGCAGCAGAAACGTTTTTACATTACAGTATCAGTGTTGCCATTTGGACACAGTGTCAGATATCGATTTGTGTTTTCCCCTGCACACTGAATTTTATTAATGGCAAATCAATGAGAAGAGACCCAATTTTCAAAACCTAATTTGAAGAGCAAACACAATCCAAAAGTATTGGACCTCTGTTTTAGTTTGAACACTAAAACAGCTGGATAGCTCAGAAAACGGGTGAATATATAAACAGAATTAAGCACAGTTTAAGCAAATTATTTCTGCAGACTTAATTTACGCCTTAAAGCCCAGCTGTCATTTTTTCCCCATTCGATTTAAAACGTATTGCATTGAAACGAATCTAGTTAAAAGCGTATTACAATCACAAAAAACCCTGGCTAAATCCGTTTCCATTTTCTGACAAACTTATTATTGTTTCCTCTCAATGCAAAAGGAACAATTTGCACAGAATCGGCACAGTTGTCCTCGGCAGCACGCCGTAGGAGTTTAGGCTTGCGTGGCACCTGGATAAGGGGGCTTTTTGTCATGCTTGTGTAAGAACGTGATACATAACTCTTTTATCGGCAGCGCCTGCCTGCTAAGCTTATCCCGGCTTTAAGGCTGCTGCACAAGTTGTTCTAATGAGGCTCCCCGGGCCGGAAGAATCCGTTGGACGAAGACGTGCCCAGCATCCCAAGCACACACACACGCGCACACACTCAGACAGGGGTAGGGGTCCTGTCTTAACCCTGGCCTCCAACATACACGTCACGCTGAGTAGATGTGGGCCGATGCTTTGGCTCTGCGATGGTATTCTCCTTCCCCTAATGGGGGATTGTGCAATATTTTGCTCTCTCTTTCTCTCTGTGCGTCTAACTCCTCTGAAGTGTCATTAACCTTGAGGCGTGATGCACAGTGTGCATACTGAATTCATCCTTCCCTGAGACGTGGCGAGAGAGAGGCTTGTAAACCTGATTATGAAAAATAAACAAGCTTCTCGCCACACATCTGCGGCTAACTGGTTATGTTCCCCTCGTGCAAAGATGCGCTCTGTTCTAGAGCCTAGCGAGCTGTCTACGGAGGAAGCATTTTTAGGGATCAAAGGCATGAAGGCTATTCCAAAAGGTAGGCAAATTAATTACTCTGCCTTCTGAGATGCCTTGTTTTTGGCCAAACTGTAAAGTAGCACCATATCCCTTGCCAGTTTCAGAGATTTGAGAAGGAAGGCCAATGCCAGAATGGCAGAATGGCAGAATTTTATAATAAATTAAATATTTGAATATATAAAAGAACACATATTTACAATGTATATTTGTAATACTGTTATAGACTAATTATGTGTGTGTGTATATATATACACACACATTTACATTGTATGTATATATACATGATTCTAAATTTTTATAAAATTTTATTGTGTAAAATCTGATTTAAAATTGTATGTATATACACATAATAATCACATTATAATTATTTTATAATAATTTAATTTTAATAATATTACAAATATACATTATTATAACAAAGTAATTAAATAATTTCTATAAATTATGTATATATACCAGTCAAAAGTTTTTAAATGTTTTTTAAATAAGTGTCTTCTGCTCACCAAGCCTGTATTTGTTTGATCCAAAGCACAGCAAAAACAGTAAAATTTTGAAATATTTTTACTATTTAAATAACTGTTTAAAATAAGTTTAAAATTAAGTTTAAAATAACTGTTTTCTTTTTTTTTGCAGCATTATTTCAGTCACATGATCCTTCAGAAATCATTCTAATATTCTGATTTGCTGCTCAAAAACAATTATTAATATTATTTAAAACAGCAAAGTAGAATTTTTTTCAGGTTTCTTTGATGAATAGAAAGTTCAGAAAAACTGCATTTATCTGAAATTGAAACCTTTTGTAACATAATTTTTTATCATCACTTATGATAAATTTAAAGCATCCTTGCTAAATAAAAGTATTAATTTCTACATTTCCCCCCCCCCCCCCCAAAAAAACAACAACAACAAAAAATCTTTGGATCTTTGGACCATTCTATTCATCAAAAAATCCTCAAAAAACACTACTCAACTATTTTATATATTGATAATAATAACAAAAATGTTTCTTGAACAGCAAATTGATGATTTCTGGAGGATCATGTGACACTGAAGACTAAAGTAATGATGCTGAAAATGTAGCTTTGATCACAGGAATAAATTACATTTAAAAAAAATATTCAAATAGAAAACAGTTATTTTAAATAGTAACAATATTTCAGAATTTTAGATCAAATAAATGCAGGCTTGGTGAGCAGAAGAGACTTCTCTAAAAAACATTAAAAATCTTACTGTTCAAAACCGTTTGCGTTGTAGTGTGTGTGTGTGTGTGTGTGTGTATATATATATATATTTTTTTTTTTTTTTTTTTTTTATTATTTATTATTTAATGATTTCTTCTAAATTAGCCATTCATTAACTTCCATGATTGTTGGGATGCTGTCAAGTTTATTTAAAATATTTTTATTGCTGGGTAGGTAGTCACTTAAACTATATGCTTGAATACTTGATTGCTAGCATCCACTTCTGCTCAACTAGGGTAAACGTCTCTCAAGCTGTTGCTGTCAATCAAAAGCAGCAGACAGCGAGGCATCTCACTCGGTTCTGGAACAGACGTTAGCACACGCACATACAGTTTAAATCATCAAAAGTGCCATTAGCTCTGCTGAAGAGGAGGAAGCTGCCTGATGAAGAGCACAAGGAGGGCGGAAAGGGCCCCGTTCCTCACCTCGCATAATAAAGGTGGACCGCTCCAGACACGAACACGTTCATCTTCGCGTTCTGTCGTACCTGTTCGGTTATATCTGTATTATTTAGAGCGCTAGGAACAGCGCGTACCACCTAGTCTTGTTTCCCTTCACACCCCTCCTGACAGCACGCCAGCGCGCGCTGCCTGCGCGATTCACTCAAATGAATAATGTAACTTTGTGCCTGGAACAAAGTGAGGAGCTTACAGCGGCATAGCGCCTGCCACGGCTGCTGATTCGGGCGGAGGAAGATAATGCCAAAGACAGCCAGAGAGAGAGAGAGAGAGAGAGAAAGAGGGAGAGGAGGAGTAAGGAAGAACGATAAGCTGCTTCATCAAATCTCCCAAATGAGACGAAACACACAAAAGCTGCTGAAAGGGTGTGCGAGTCAATCTACACAAAAGAAAAACATCAGGCTTGCGGCTCCGTCTGTATGTGGAAGCCAGCGGAGGAGACAAAAGTCCCCCTGTTCCTATAGCCGAACGAGAAAAATGGCTCTTTATCGAAACGAAGCGATATAAATGGAATCATTATGCGCGATGGTTGCACACACGCTCTGTGAAGAGCAAATGCGATGTGCTAATGAAAAAGACAACAAACAGATCAATAGGGCGTACCTCATTGCGCAAAGAGCAAGAGGCATTGTGGGAATGAGAAGACGGATTATAATACAGATATTTCCCATTGTTCGAGCTTCGAGCCGTCGAGAGAAAGGCACATTAATGAAGACAAATGAACGATTGTTTGTCTCCCGCAACCTCGAATTAAACGGGTCTGGGGAAACTCGGCAGCCGTCTCACATTCCGCGGATGAAGTGAAAGGGCTATTCTCACCGCAATCAGTGTTCATCTGAGCTCCCTCCTCTCTGATGGAGAGAGGGGGAAGGATAGACAGAATTTCGGGGGAGGTGTAATTGATTAACTCATGGAAAGCTGATTAAGATGAACTATCAGCGTGAAGCACGGGATGGTTTTTTCACTGGCGAAAACTTTATTTAGAACTTGCCCAATGCATTTAAAACCAAATAGAATGACATTTTCCCAATCTACTGTTTAAAAGTTTGGAGTCTGTTTCTCCTGCTCACCAAGGCTGCATTTATTTGATAAAAATACAGTAAAAGTGTAAAATATTATTACAATCAAAATAATAATTTTCTATTTTAATATATGTTAAAATTTAATTTATTTCTGAGATGCAATGCTGAATTTTCAGCACCATTACTCTAGTCTTCAGTGTCAGGGATCATCAAGAAATCATTCTAATATGTGACCCTGTACCACAAAACCAGTCACAAGGGTCATTTTTTTTGAATTTGAGATTTATAAAAAAAAAATACAGTAAAATGTTTAAATATTATTGCAATTTAAAAGAACTGTTTTATATTTTAATATATGTTAAAATGTAATTTACTTCTGTGATGCAAAGCTGAATTTTCAGCATCATTACTCTAGTTTTCAGTGTCAGGGATCATCAAGAATGATAATATGTGACCCTGGATCACAAAACCAGTCATAAGGGTCCATTTTTTGAAATTGAGATTAATACATCACATGAAAGCTGAATAAATAGGCTTTCCATTGATGTATGTTAGGATAGGACAAAATTTGACCAAGATACAACTATTTGAAAATCTGAGGTTGCAAAAAAAGAGAAAATCGCCTTTAAAATTGTGCAATAGCAATTTGTACTACTAATCAAAAGTTAAGTTTTGATATATTAATGGTAGGAAATGTACAAAATATCTTCATAAAAACATGATCTTTACTTAATGTCCTAATGATATATGGCATAAAAATCAATTATTTTTGGCTATTTCTACAAATATACCCATGCTACTTAAAGGTCCCATATTGTACACATTTCTGGAGGTTATAATTTTAGTTGTTGATGTCCTTAAGAATATATATCTGCGGTATAAGTGCCAAAATCAATCTCAGTATAGTTCTACAGCTCCTTTTTTAGGAGCTCTGTCAAAAACAGGTCGATTTTGGCCCATCTAATTAATATTCATGAGCCTCTCTTCTGATTGGCCTGTTGTTTTCTGAGTGACGCACAGGTAGGCCAATCACAGGTAACTACGTCATGTATGCTGTAAGCGAGCTCAGAGCAATAGAGAGAGCCTAGCCTGCTGATACTCCACAGAATATTTCAGAATGATCATTAATGTTTTTTCTTTATCAAACACCGAATGCAGTAAGCTACATAACTGTTGCTTCAGTAAAGCCCCTTTCACAATGCGCGCTGATTCTGGAAAATTACGGGAATGAGCGCTGTGTGAACAAAAGCCAGAACCATAAAGGCAGTGTTGTAGTGATGATGCACGTTATCATGCGACTCTTCACGACGAAAAAATACGTGCAAAGTCGAATGAAGCGGCGATCAGGCAGAGCCAGCTCCGCACTATCAGCGCTGAAGCACAGTTTGTTCAGGTTAGTTTAGGTTTAGTGAATCGTACGCGTCGCATTACATCTCACATCCAAACGTCACATGTCTTTATGGGTTGTGTGTAAAGCACGCACAGATTCCGGAAAACAACTGTGAATGAACCAAATTAAACAACTCCGGAACAAATCATGGGACACATTATCCGTGTATTTACCGGAATCGCTGAGTGAAAGAGGCTGAAGTTGACGTGCCACTGGTCTCTTATATTAACGTTGTTCGGAAGCCTGTGCAATGATGTAGTTTCCTGACATCCATGGACTGAACAGCGTTTTATCGACTTGTTTTCGTGTTGTTGTTGCTCAACAATGGAATGGATGCGTTGTTGTCTGGGTTTGACAAAAGGAGGGTGGGACGTGATTGGTGCTCGGGGTGGTGACTGAAGGCGGTGACTGAGTAGATCGGACGTCACATCTTTACGGAAGTCACAGCGTCTCGTGAAAAGAAACAGCGACTTTAAGCAGGCTGTGTGCAGTTTACTGTGGATTGACTGTTTTGAAACTCATAGTTACATAGCCCCTAGACCTCAGTTATCATGAAAAAAGCCAGGAAATTTCAATTTTGACAATATGGGACCTTTAAGACTGGTTTTGTGGTCCAGGGTCACATATGCTGTTTAGCTGCTCAAGAAACATGTATTACTATCAATGGTTAAAAAACTTTCATACATTTTTCAAGACAGCATTTCTTTGAAATCGAAATCATTTACTGGCCCTTTTGATCAATTTAATGCATACATGAATTAATTTCTACCCTCTAAAACTATATTCTCATTTATTTTTATAGGTTCATATGCAAGACTACAGTTGCTAACCTCACATAAATACAACAACAACAATTGTTTTTACCCAAAATACCACAGTTGCCAGTTTAAAATCATAATGAATAAGGATTCTGTATTTTACTTTTATAATATGATGGACTTCAGAGTGAAACAGGATATTTAATTTGAGAGAAAGACTGAGATATAAAATAGGACCGGTAACATCAACTGAGAAAGAATTTTGTGGCAAGTTGTTGTTTCAATAAAATATTATGAATATAACATTTGTTTCATTTCAAATAAAAAGCACTGATGAATCGTTTACAATAACACCAGGAGTATGTGTTAAGAAAAGTAAGCAGCATCAATTTTGATTTCGTGTTGGCTTCAAATAAACAGTGGTTGGCACAGTTTATTGCAGTAATGATTGCAATAGCAACTATGGTATTTTGGTGGAAACTATGGTTACCATGGTGAATTTTCATTAGGGATAGCTTGTCTCATTATAATGTTGATACAGCATCTCTTAAAGCTGCTCTCGAATCACATCTATCATTTCTGATGGCTGAATTCTGCATCGGCGTGTCTGCATCAACTCACTATCCACAATATATTCCAAACTATTTAAAACAGCCCGTTTCCAAACAACAATTTGCACAAATAAGCCGCACTGCAGAACCCGATGGTGGTTTCGACAGCCGAAGGAGTTCAAATTGATTCTTCATTCCCACAACCCATCTTAGCCGCTGTGTTTATTTCAAAGTGCGAAGCGATTTCAAGAGGATATGTGATCTTCTGCACCAAATGAATTATATACTTGACCTCCATTTGAAGCTGCTCTGGAAGGTCTGACAACATTCGAGGGCCGACGGCGATGTGAAAAACGAATGTTTAAAGCACATGCCAACAGCACTTCGTGCTAAGGAACATTTCCATTTCCTATTACCTGGCCATATTCACATGAGGGATACGGCCGGCTCGCCTAGGCTATTCATTTGGTGTTTTTCTACCTCCTTGCTTTGGGTTTTTCCTCATTTGGCTCTATTCTCGCCAAGGAGGCTGCCAAGTCTAGTTTCCTCAACTTGGGCCCCCATCTAGTATGGTGGCACGCTCCGTTTTCATCTTTCACACATTAAATTGGGAATTAAACGTCTGTGGGTTTTATCTTTCAATCTCTCCGGTCTGCCCTCTTACTTTGACACATTCTTTAATGGTTCGCCCGTGGAATCGCCACCCACCGGGCCCCTTAACGCACGTGTCCAGCCGCTTGATGTATGACGACTCGCACAAATTGGCAATCAGGTGAGGTTGGCTTGGATGGAGGCTCTGCTCACTGGCATCCTGACTCCAATTCCCTTTTCTGGCTCCGGCGTCTGTTTTCACCAGGGCCCTGACAGGTGCTCCTGACAAAATCCATTACCTTTGCAATTACACAATCTCACTTTCCTCGCTCACCCTTCTCTACCAGAGACTGCCATCGCCTCGCCTGTCCGTTCGGACGATTGGCTAATTAGGGGAACTTAAGAGGAGGAAACCCAGTTTAATTTTCATTACGCCGAGGAGACATACCGACTGTCACCAGCGAGAGGGACCGCTGCCATCAGCGTGAAGAAGCGACGGGTATGACCTCTCGCTTTGACTCTCATTTAGTCTTTTTCTCTCTCTCTGTCTGCTATGGAGGAACGTGAAACTTTTCACGGTGTAGTTGAGAAATGAAGCATGAGACGCTTCGTTTCGGCCCGATGGCGATCTCCTCTTCAATAAAGAAAGAAGCCCATAAAGAAATAGATGGGCTGAAATGAAAACTTTGTCATCATTTACTCACCCTCTTGTCACTCCAGCCTCGTATTATTATTTTTTATTCTGTGAAACGGAAAATGAGATGTTTGATTGTTTCGGTTTTCCTACAACAAAGGTGGATGGTGATTTTTACGCCAAAAAAGAAAACGTATATTTGTAACAATAGCCAAAACTACATTGCATGGATCAAAATGATCGATTTTTCTTTTATGCCAAAAATCATTAGGATATTAAGTAAAGATCATGTTCCATTAAGATATTTTGTAAGTTTCCTACCATAAATATATCAAAACTTAGTTTTTGATTAGTAACATGCATTGCTAAGAACTTTATGCATGTATTGCTAAGAAGATTTTTTTGCACCCTCAGATCTCAGATTTTCAATTAGTTGTATCTTGGCCAAAAATTGTCCTATCCTAACAAACCATACATCAAAGCTCATTTATTCAGCTGATACAATTACTCAATAAATATATACAATACTCAATTTAAAAATAAATGGACCCTTATGACTGGTTTTGTGGTCCTGGGACACATATAAAGTGGGACCCAAAACTCAAAATTTTGGACTGTTCCTTTAACGTTGTCACCAAACATCAGGTCTATGCATGTGCCTGTTCTTTTATGCTTTTATCTATAAAACACTAAGGTCATAATGAACTTTTGCCTGCTGACAGGAGAATAAAAAGTAGTTTCAAACCGGACAAAATCTGCAGGAGTGAACTTTTCTCACGACACGCGTTCTCAAAGAGGGTGCTAATGGCGACGGCGAGAGACACGCGGCCAATTAGCGTGACTGCAGATAATAATTTGAGGTCATTTGAATCTCTTGCTCATTAAACCAGATCCACCCACAGACAGAGCAGAGCCGCTGCGCTAAACAGACATTCACCTCTGCGAAATCAATTCGGCACGCGCTCGTTCGAGCTCATTCGCTTAACGGATGTGAAATCCGTTGCAAAAAACAAATACAAAAAGAAAAGCAAAACGCAATCAGAATTAAAGCCATTTCCGACGGCCTCGGAGTTCTTAAGTCACGAATACAGGAGAAAGCTGATTAAAGATTCCCTCCGTAATAAAAACAAAGCTAAGCTAAAATTGTTTTCATAAGCCTTTGCTTTAAGGCGATTAGCCCAAGTTTCAGTCTCTGACTTCTTTTCCGCCTTTTGTTTCGGTGACATCAGATTTAGGGCATCCGTCATCCTGGACTGCTTCCTGTTGAGAAAGATTAATTGCGTCGCCCCATCCGCGCGTGCACGAACTGCATAATCACCTCCGCTAATGAGGGCTGCCATTTACCGCCACAATTACTGCTATTTTCAAACCCATTCAAACCTCACACCCAAAGGCCAAAGTTTTGGTCCGAACGGTTGCCATGGTGAGTTTTTTTTTTAATTCCACTTTAATTGAATATATTAATGCGGATCCGACGGTTATTCACACAGGCTTGGGGGTACACGCATAAATGTGCTAAAAATAGCAACAATTATGGATCTACGCTGGGCAGAGGAGGATGGCCAGAGAAAATGGCTCCCGTTGAGTCCGACTTTTGTGTAGAGTAAATCATGGTAAATTACTCCTGCGCATTTAGAATCGCCCGCATTAATCTTTGAGTGCAAAAAGAGAGCCGGAAATGTATCTTGAAATAAACTTCCTATTTATCACCCTACAGCGAAGCCTGCGCCTTTGGGGAGGGGGGTCCATGTGAACAACCTGCAACAACCTGAGACGGCCAAATCGTTTTTTTTTATTTATTGGGAAACGTTTCACGGCCACAACTATCGCGGCAGTGCCAGCTGGTTCTGGTGCGGTATGATTGGTAAGGTCCAATTCACAGCGTGAATAAGCCTCTCTCTGGCTGATTACATGCTTTGATGTAGTGTCGTGAACACTTTCCAGGCTCACTTCTCCCTAGGACACACAAACGACACCCAGACGTTTCATTCAAATTCATGGTGCGTCTCCTCCAAGTTCCGCACAATAATTGAGGGGAAGTCAGGTGAAACTTGCCCGGGGCCAGATTTGAAATGTTATTGAGAAATGACAGATGGTAGCCATCCTTTACCGTGGCGGTATTTGCGAATGGACCCGCTTGGATCTCTCCAGGGGTCCTTAATTACCTTGGAGGCATTTAATAGGCAAACTGGTAAAGATAAAGGCACCATATCTAGGTGCTATAGACCCCTGTTTGTTGAAAGAATCAATTTCGTACCATAAACTACAATTATAGTGAGTCATTGCTTCTAAAGCTGCTATTATAAACTGAAATGTGCATTCACCAAAAATATATCTATAATAATATATAATATGGAGGGGATTTTTGGCATCGACAGACTCAAAGTGTTTTGCCTCTAGGCGCATTTGCGCTGAATAAGCAAATATTTAAACGTGCTAAATGGTGATCAAGATTCAACATTCAGCATGTGTTAAGGAGTATGCTTGCAAAAATTATCCTAGCATAGAACATACATTCATTTAGCAGCACCAAAACTACTTATTTGCATGATACACTCTTGCAATAAAGGTACTTCAAAAGGTTTTTCACAGCGATGCCATAGAAGAGCCATTTTTGGTTCCACAAAAAACTATTCAATCAAAGGTTTTTTAAAAAATACATCTCTTTCTTACCTTTTTATAATCTGAAGAACCGTCTTTCGCCAAAAAGAACCTTTTGTGAAAGGTTTTTAGAAAGGTTCTTCAGATGTTAAAGGTTCCTTATGGAACCATTTAGACAAAAAATGTTCTTCTATGACATTATGAAGCACCTTTATTTTTATTTTGAGAGTGTAGATAACTATATCTGATATTATTATAGTCAATAAAAATATTAAAGCAGGTTGCATAAAGCAAACAAATGATTTAAATTTTATATTATGTATATATGTATTTTTTTTTTATAATTTGCAATTGAATATAATGACTTTTTGGGACCTCTAAATGTGAATATAAATGATAAAGGCCCAGTTTCACAGAGGGGGTTTAGACTAAGCCAGGATTAGGCCATAGTTCAATTAGGACATTTAAGTAACTTTTATAAACATGCTCAAAAAAAAAAAAAACATTACTGGTGTGCATCTTGAGACAAAACAAAGGCCCTGATATATTTTAAGATCAGCCAGTGCAAGTTTCTTTCAGTTGAAACAGCTCAGACTTACATTTTAGTCTAGGACTAGACTTAAGCCTTGTCTGTGAAACTGGGGGAAAATGTTTAAAATAGAGCTGCAAAATGATTAGTCGCGATTAATCGATTCAAAATAAAAGTTTTTATGTATAATAATTGTATATAATTTATATTCTATATATAACATAACATATAACATATTTTTTCCTTATTATATACAGGTAAATGTGTGTATTTATATATGGGTCAAAGATGAAAAAAGGGTTTAAGCATAAAAACAATAAGTTTAATACTGCTGTAAATGTTTGTTGTTTTTCAAAAAATATTAAGTTTTCTGTTTAATTGCATTATTGTTTTGTTTTTCTGAGCAAAAAATAAATATCCTACATTTTTCCTAACTTACAGAAGACACCCGCTAAAATGTCATTCTGTGTAACAATCTTGTCAGGCATATTTACAACAAAAATCAATTTATGACACATTAAAAGATTAATTACTTTAACCCCAAATACTAATTAGTTGTAATTCTACCTTTTTAAAATTTGCCTCTATCCAAGGTTTTGCCAATTTGTCAGTAAGATTTTTTACTCATTTAAAACACAATAAAATGTAATATTCTCCCTTATTCTTTTAAATATTTTAATATGTACAAGTTAGAATACTCATGTTGTTTGAATTTAGTTTATTATTTCAACCAAATTTTGTCATTTTATTCTCCATAATTTAAAACCTTAAAAGTAGGCTTTTTACAAAAAGATGTGCTTTCTATGGACATATAATCATTTTGTAAATTTCTTTGGACGTGGATATCTTAATCTCTTTGACCCATGTATATTTAAATTCACACACATATATATGTATATATTTCAAGATTTGTGTGTATTGTATGTATTTGCATGTAAACACGGTCAATTTAGATTCAATATGAATATAAATATTTTACATATAGTATGCAAACCTAAACTTACTTTGAATCGATTAATCGCGACTATTTGTTTTGCAGCTGTAGTTTAAGATTTTATTTTTAAAGTGCAACAGTACTTCCCTGCACCTTTGTACTACGGACTGTACTTTCCATGTTTAAACTGAAAAAGCAGATCATCTTGTAGGCAAGTACATTCAAATCATGAACAGGGTCCTGATATCGCCTCAGTTTCTCAGCCCTGACATGTGGGCTGACACTGAGGTTACATCCTGCATCTGGTTCCCTTTGTAAGCTACTGAAACCTTGAGAATCTTCCCAGTCCAGACATCATCTCAAACCTCAGTCTCATAGTCCTGTTGCGGTTGTCTCTCCTGCTCCTTTTTCTTTTTTTTCCTTCCGCACAGGCCGTGAAGGCCGCAGAAGCAGGCAAAGGTGAACTGAGGCATAGTCTAGCTATCTCTGGATCTCCACAAATTGCAAACCTGCAGAGATGGAAAGAGGGAAAGAGAGAAATGTAGATAGATCTGGTCAAGATGATGAATCATTGAAAAATAATGCAAATCAGTGCAAAATTAGTGCTGAATTTTACATTAGTGCTAAGTTATACATATGTTTTAAATTAAAATATACAGTACCAGTCAAACGTTTTTAGAGAGTAAGATTTTTAATGTTTTTTTTAAAGAAGTCTCTTCTGCTCACCAAGCCTGCGTTTATTTGATTCAAAGTCCAGCAAAAAATGAAATGTTTTTACTATTCGAAACAACTACTTTCTATTTAAATATATTTTAACATGTAATTTATTCCTGTGATTTTAAAGCTGAATTTTTAGCATCATTACTCCAAACTTATGAATTTTTTCAGGCTTCTTTGATGAAAAGATAGTTAAGAATAACAGCATTTATCTGTAATAGAAATCTTTTGTAACATTTTAAATGTTTTTATCATCACTTTTTTTTTATCAATTTAAAGCATGCTTGCTAAATAAAAAAATATATATCGACTTCAAGCTTTTGAATAGTATAGTGTATAATGTTAAAAAAGATTTTTATTTCAGATTATTTTAGATGCTGATCTTTTTATTTATCAAAGAATCCTAAAAAAATTTACTCAACTGTTTTAAATATAATAATAATAATAAAAAATGTTTCTTGAGCAGCAAATCAGCATATTAGAATGATTTCTGAAGGATCATGTGACACTGAAGACTGGAGAAATAATGCTGAAAATTCAGCTTTACATCACAGAAATAAATTACATTTTAAAATACATTTTAAATAGGAAAATATTTCACAATATTACTGCTTTTGCTGTATTTTGGATCAAATAAACTTGGTGAGCAGAAGAGACTTCTTTAAAAAAATCTTACTGTAGTGTAAGTTTTTTTAATTAAAAAACAGCATTTACAAAAAGAATTGTTCAAATGAAACATTCTGATCTGCATGCAAAAATTTTTATCGAAATAGACATTGAAACATAACTGAATTTTCAAGGCGATTTCTAAAAATGTTGCAATAATGCAGTGAAGCATGGCGCTTGCAACGTTAAGGTCATGGGTTCGATTCCAAAGGATTGCATGAACTGATACACTCTTAAAAATAAAGGTGCTTTAAAAGGTTCCTCAAGCGATGCCATTGAAGAACCATTTTTGGTTCCATAAAGAACCATTCAGTCAAAGGTTCATCTCTTTCTTACCTTTTAATAATCTGAAGAACCTTCTTTTGCCACAAAGAACCTTTTGTGAAACAAAAAGGTTCTTCAAATGTTTAAGGTTCTTTATGGAACCATTCAGACAAAAAAGGTTCTTCTTTATTTTCAAGAGTGTACCTTCAATGCAACTCAAGTCGCTTTGGATAAAGGCGTCTGTAAAATGCGTAAATGTAAATAAAACAAAATGTAGTTTTTTGCAACAAAGTCAAGCAAAAAGCACTGATTTATCTGTGAAAAAGGCATGATCTATAATAAAAAGTTGTGTTTACACTGACATAATGACAGTCATTTCATTTAAACACTGTATGTGCTGTAATAGCACTGATAGCGGCTGGTTAAATGGCATTGCAAATGGTTGGTGAATAAGTCCACGAGCAAAAGAGTTTAGCGAATTTGCCACTTTATTCTCCCGCAACAAAGCTCGTTAAACACCGGACGTCATGAGCTGAAAATGCGAGAGTCTCTCAATTATGAAGTTCAATAACGTAATTCTGAAGGGCCATAATACAGGCAAAAATGCGCTAAAGCAGCATCTCAGCGTGACTGGCGCGTTATCTGCACTGCATTGTTTCAGGCTGTAGGTTTGCTTGTGTTCTGCAGAGAGGAGATTACATGCTGAATGCATTTCGGACTCGGCTGGCTGAGCCAAGCGGCTCACGCGTTGATGAGCTTCCTGTGAGAGGACAGGGCGAAATCGCAGCTATCATATCCTGTGCAGACTGCAATTAACTCGAGTGCGGCTTTCGCTCTGGGAATTGAGACGTCTGAAATCTCGAGTCTTAAGCCTTACGGAAGCGGGAAGGTCAAGCACCGCACACGTGCATGTGAATACGTGGACAGCGGTGGGTTCATTTATAGACCCCCTTCAATAAGGGTCTATGTCCTGCCACGTATGGTAAACAGACTCATGCCCATGCATTCGGAGCGGCGCTGGGAAATTAGACCGCATGTGTCAAGATGTGCAGTGGGACATGGACAGAAAAGCAATACGGACTGCACTGAATGGATTTGACTTTGCAGAACCGTGGATATTCCCCACGGTCCCATTAGGGTACTTGCCACTAATGGTTGAGGGCACTCCAGTGATGAGAACTACACGTGTAAGCACCTTAAAGCCACTAAACCACAAGCACCCGCGTCCTAGACAAGCACAGGCCTCCATTTGCACTCCTAAGGGCCCCTGGTTTAGTCAAACAACTCATGAATTAGTCAGACGCTCTACAATGATGCCAGGTCAAACGTACTGGTGAGGAAAAGATTTTGACCACAGAAAATGAAACTGAGCCTTGTTTATAAAACATAAGCAAAATGAATTTCTCTTTAAATCATGGGTGCTCAACCCTGTTCCTGGAGATATACCTTCCTGCAGAGTTCAGCTCCAACCCTGATCAAAAACACCTGAACCAACTAATTAGGATTTGAAGGAGCACTTGATAATTACAGACAGGTGTGTTTGATCAGGGTTGGAACTAAACTCTGCAGGAAGGTAGATCACCAGGAACAGGGATGGGCACCCCTGCTTTAAATTATTTTTAAAACCACTGAAGTGTAAATGATAAAATCGATCATTAATCGATTACGTAATTTGCTCCACTTTTACAAATTTATGTCACTTAATAGTGGATTACAACTATTTACCAATCAACGATTTAAGAGGGTTTATATATGAGTTAGGTAATTAAATAATTCAACCTGATCTCATGACGAAAACATACCTGTGAAAACTTTTTTGCAAGTCGCAAAATACATACTGTCATGTATGTTTCGTGACGTATTTGATGTGAAATGTCCTAAAAGAGTGTTCAGTTTTTTTCTCCAGGACAGATGAACGTACACATGGTATGTTTTATGTGACATTGGTTTTGTACATCACTGCAGTTCTAACTTGAAATGTCCATCGAGTTACGCTATTACTCTAGCTTTGTGGTGTTTTAAAATAACGTACCATCTGCACTACACCTAAACCTACCTGATAGTATGAACAAAAGCGAATGTGGCAAAAAAACACAATCGGAAGCATGCTGTTTTAGCTTGTTTTTCGATCTCTCATCTTTCAGCTCTTTCATGTTTTTCACGGGATTCGTACCATAGTTATAAGTGAAACATATGGTATATCATAACTGTGTACGAAGACGATTACAAGTGCTCACTGTTTTACCGCCTCTAGTGTTCATTTCTGTTGGAAACTGCAGTGATATGTACTTATTGGTACATATTCTTGCAAAAAATTTTCAACATTTCATTACATTTTCATCATGAAATAAGGTAGAAATAATTTGTTTTACATTATTTTGTGCATAATGTAGGGCCCTATGATTAACGCAATATGGAAAATGGGTATGGAATCGCAGAACCCAGTCATAAAAATTATGTTTTCAGTATAATGCAGAATGTAATGGAATTTGCCAATTTTTGGATGAATAAACAGAAGTAGTTCAGTATACTTGAATCAAAATGTGATATGGACTAGCATCTGTGAATATTAAGTCGCAAAAACACTATTATAAATGAATCCTGAATGTTCTGTGATTTCTGTGTGAATGAATGGTGCAGACGCGCACTTTTCAGCCTCTGCTGCCTTGAAACATAAACATAATCTCTAGAACTGCTCTGAGAGTCACTTCATGAGCATTTTTACCATTTCTTTTGGGAAAAAATATTGTCATATCCGAGAGTCATCATATACACACAGAAACTTAAAGGTCTTCACAGCAACCAGTCACGGAAGTACACTGATATAAATATTGACAAAAAAAATATATTTACCAGAAAAATTGAAATACAAAATTTCTGGAAAAAAAAAAAATTATTTCTTTTCATTTTTTTTTTTTATAAAATCAATCAATTATAGATGCTTTTGATTATTAAAATTTAATGAAAGCATTAAAATGGAATCTAGAAAATTAATGGAAAACAGAATTTGGCAAAAAATAAAACAGAAAGAGAAAAAAGAAATTTCATAGGGCTTTTAATAAATTGATGTTAAATTTTGTAAGTTTTATGATTTCAAGTAATTAGACGTGCTTTTTGATTAATATTTATTAATTCAACCACTAAAACTGAGTCTAGAAAAAAATAAAACGGAAAAAACAGAATTTGGGAAAAAGTAAAACAGATTTAAAAAAAAAAAGTTACATAAGAGTTCGAATTCTTTACTGTCACGGCTTACGTTTTTATGTATTATTTGTCATATTATTGTGCATTACTATTCAATTTACATAAGAACTGATTCATGAACGAGATAAACAGTATAGTTTTGTATATTTTTATATCCATCATTTGATTTTTATCCAAAAAGAAGAAAAACAGATTTGCGAAGCCCGCAGATATTTTGGAACCAAGACTGAGCGTTCCTCACGGAGTTCAGTTCAAGGCTAAAGTCCAAGTAAATGTGGCACGTCTGTGATTATTTTCAAATCGAGGTCAGTTCGGCAGGGCTTCTGGGAGAGCGTCTATGCGCACGGCACTTGAGTGCCACTCTTAGCGGTTTGAGAATTGAGTGGAAAAGCGGTGGTTGCTGAGTTTGCAGTCGATGAGTGTTATTATTGTCATTATTTTGTGTCAGGTGCAGTTCTGTAGCTACAACAAAGACGAACTTAGCACGGAAAAACCCGGAGACAGCTGTGGCGTGCTTTTATCTGATAGGTGAGGACTCACACGTTGACAAATTAGGCTACGGCAAACCAGTGGTGGTCGGTCTGACTGCACACAATAAAAAACCTCCCAGCTTAGACACTGCCGGATTTTTATTCTTCCGAATCACTTCTTCTTTCACTTATTCCCCCAGGTAGCACCGCTACCCCTGCCCTGATCACAATAACAAGCAGAGGTGATATCGCGCCTGGGAGGAAATAAAACATTAACATTTCACTCTCCCCGCGCTGCTCCCAATGAGTCTAATTAAGAGAGGGAAGCTGGTGATAAATACTGCAGGCTTCGTTAAAAACAGCCTGATTCAGCAGACGGTCGTGGCGGTTTGGCGCTGTGCTTTTGACGCTTGGGTAAAACTGCCAGCCACGGGAACAAAAACCAGCCACGGTGCAACGGGGGGCTTGGAAGCCTACAGACACAGTGCCCAAGGGCACAACGCAGTGTGTAGTGTGTGTGTGTGACAGCGAGAACGAGAGAGAAAGGAAAAGAATCATGGATTATTGACAGTATTGTGCAGGCTTGCCACATCCTAAATGCTGTAATGTCATAGTTGTCAACGAGAAGAAAAAATGTTTCTATTCATCGCAGCTACATATCTAATTAGCCCATCACAAGCGTGACTGCAATCCGGGACTCAATGCTAAGTTCATTACGGAAATGGATTCATGATAGTTGAGGTGCTGGTTTGTGCTGGCAGAGAAGTGAAACATAGCGCACAGTGATCCACAAAAAACACCGTGGAACAAGAAACTCGCTGTGATGGTGCTATGATGCACGACTTTTTAATGGCCGCAATCAAATTGCCAGCGTACATTAACTCATGTTGTTTAGGAAATGCACACATATACATGTTCTGATTATTAACGGAATTGTTTCTTGTATCTACCTTTTTCTTCCCGTAAGAGTGGGCGCGGCCATTTGTAAGTTTCATGGATCTGGCTTCCAGTCTTACGATGGCGTTTTAGTGGAATGTTAAAAAAATTAAAAAATGTAAATTAAGAGAATAAAGTAGAAATCCTTTGAGAATGAAGGTGAAATTACAAGAATATAGTCGAAATGTTTCGAGAATAAAGTCGAAATGTTTCGAGAATAAAGTCGAAATAGTTTCAAGAATAAAGTCGAAATGTTTCGAGAATAAAGTCGAAATAGTTAAGAATAAAGTCAAAATATTTCAAGAATAATGTTAAAATGTTTCGAGAATAAAGTCGAAAAGTTAAGAATAAAGTCAAAATATTTTGAGAATAACGTGAAAATGTTTCGGGGAATGAAGTTGGAATTACGAGAATAAAGACGAAATGTTTCAAGAATAATGTTGAAAAGTTGAGAATAAAGTTAAAAATATTTTGAGAATAACGTCGAAAAATTCCGAGGAATGAAGTCGAAATTACGAGAATAAAGTCAAAATATTTTGAGAATAAAGTCGAAATGTTTCCAGAATAAAGTTGAAAAGTTGAGAACAAAGTCGAAATTTTTTGAGAATAACGTCGAAAAATTTCGAGAATTAAACTGAAATTACGAGAATAAAGTGTAAATATTTCGAGAATAAAGTCTAAATGGTTAGAGAATAAAGTCTAAATATTTTGAGAATAAAGTCGAAATGTTTCGAGAATAAAGTTGAAATTACAAGAATAAAGTCTAAATACTTCAAGAATAGTCTAAATGTTTCGAGAATTAAATCGTAGCAATTAAAGTATAGCCTGCGCATGCAATTTTATTCTTGAAACACTTTATTTTTGTAATTTTGACATTATTTTTGAAACATTTTGACTTTAGTCTTGTAATTGCGACTTTATTCTCATAATTTACTGCCTGTTGTTATTCTTCTCATTATTTCCCTACAGCGGGTAATGAACTGGAAGCCTCAACCATAGGCATACTTCCACGTTAAAGAAAAAAGTGGATAAGAGATTGAGGCATTTAACTAAGGTTGATCCATCTGGATGTTTAATATATCGTGCAAAATTCAGAATTTAAAGAGTGCCGATTCTTAGATTTTGAAAATTGCCCAACCCTAAATAGACGGTATTAATTTTTAAAATGTAATATATATTTTAATTAACAAGTTTGAATAGAAATTTTCCACACCCCATATAAAGTTATATTGGAATTTTGAATGACAGGAAGTGTAATTTAATTTTAAGGGAAATGGAATTCTGGGAAATTAAGTTCCAAACGTTCTTCCAAAACCTTTTAAATTTTTAAACAAGCCAACACAAAGCTTTATAAAAAAACAATTTTTTTCTTGTTAAAAATAACACTTTTTGATAATACTGTGAACTTCAATTGTAGTTCCTGTTTGCTACCTCCATTCAACTTCAGGAAGTGAAGTGGAATTTGAAAACCAACAAATGACAGACTGCAATTTTGTTGCTTCACGCAGCAATTTCAGATTTGAAATGCCATTTTTCAGACATCAACATGAAATGGCATTTGCAGTTTGATGCACTTCTGCAATTTGATCAGTGAAATAATTCAGTGAGCGGGATGTCATTTGTCATTTTATCAACTGGGAACTGAAGGGCTCATGAAAAATAGAGGTGGTAAATGGGGAGTGATTGAAAAGCCAAATTAGCAGAATTCAAAAGCCATTAACTTGCTTGGTTAGGACATGGTGTTGAATGGAAACACCTCAATTTAGACTGCCCTCATTTGGTAGAACGGTCCAAAACCTTCTCAGGTGGTCCTCAGTCCACGAGCTTCAGTTGAGCTTCCACTCTGTACCCAATGGCTTTGAACCCTATGTGACATTACAGAAGAAAATCACATAGGAATAGAAAGCCATAAAACACAGCAGTGACCAAGTGAGACCGCCAAGACACTTCCTTCCTTCCTTCCATCCCGACCTACGCTCTCCCACCTCAGAAGCCCTCCGGAGAGACTCTCAATCACTCTCTGTGTGGCACTGACAAGCCGGCTGAACGGACCAATGGTCCCACGATCCCTCAGCATCGGTCTGTCTACCGTGGAGAGGAACTCCAATGTGGGTTTAGCTAGATGTGGCTGCATCAGATAAGACCACGGGCCAAAGCGCTGACAGGAAGACCGCAAGCACCAGCCGCGAAACATGAAGAGTGAAGCTGATATCTGCTCCTTGGAGTCGGCTAAGCGACTCCCTGAATGTCAATTCCTCGGGGGGGAGTTTTATATTTCCTGACGCGAATGAGCTACTGCATTACAAGCCTTTGCAAAATCTGAATATGGCTTTGTTTTCACCTCCTTTTTAGGAAAAAATAGTTGAATAGACTACTTATGAGGCAAAAAATATAAATCCTACAATAAATTATTAACCATCCTAACTGGGATGACTCAACTTGGCGCACCGCTAGCAACAAGCATCAGCATTTCATTACTGCCTTGTTGTTTGCTTCTAAAGCACAATGACCTTGTTTTAGCTTTTCCTAAGACTTAAGTACCGTAGAATTAGACCTAGTTACTGTTAAAGTGAATGTCACTTAGAACATTCAATTGAACGTTTATTAGAGAAAGAGTAGGGGACGGGACTTGATTGTATTTATTAGATTGGGAAAAGTGGATGTTGCAAACTGGAGTGGTTAAAACAAAATAGGAATTTGGTGATGCCACCCTAGTGACAAATAAATATACTAAATTGTATTTAAAATACTACATATACTACAAATACATTTATATATTAAGTACTTAAGTACGTTAAACTGGTATATTCAAAGTTTTCTAAATTAGAACTAATTTTGCCATTTATGCACTTTAATTGTGTGTAAGTAGTGCTGAAGTCCAACTAAAGATATACTAAAGTGGAACTATTGCAAGTATACTTTAGGTATACTTTAAATATTTTGCATTTAGAGACCGATTGTATTTAAAAATCAAACAATCCTCATCATCTCATCTTTAAATGCAAAATATTTCAAGTGGACCTAAAGTATACTTTAAGTATACTTTAGTACAAATCAAACGTACTTCAGTATATCTTTAGTTGCACTACTTCTGCAAAATTAAAGTACATTAAGCACAATTTTTTTTATATACCAAAATATACAAGTTTAGTATAGTAAAAGTTCAATTTCAGGGTATTTTTATTAGGTACATAATATGTAAATGTATTTGTAGTATACTTAGCATGAAATAAATGTATTTTAGTATATTTATTTTTCACTAGGGGTGTTATTCTTTATTTTTTTAAATATACATATATTGGTCCAGATTTGCATCGCTGAAATAATTAACATTTTAATATATATGTTAAAATAAAAAACTGTTATATTCAATTGTAATAATATTTCACATTTTCTAATGGTCTGGGCATGTGCATTTTTGACGCATTTTCTTTCTTTCTTTTTTTTCTTTTTTTTTTTTTTAATTTGTATACTATTTGATGAAAATATACAATTTAGTGGCTTCTATAATAAGTTTTAAAAAATGTTTTAATAATAGTAATATTTTTAAAAATCATATGTTTTGTCAGATAATCTAAAATGCTAAATTAAATCAGCTAAATTAACTAAAATCTAAAATATTATTTACTATGACCAAATTAATCAGAAAACACAAGGTTAGACCAAAATCATTAATATTTGTCATATTAGAGAGAAATTAATGCTACATTTCCACTGTTTACAGTCATTTTAACCATTTTTGAAATTAATACTTTTTTGAAAATTTTTGAAATGAATACTTTCATTCAGCAAGGACAGTGAAGGCATTTATTAAAAATATATTAATTTATCAGAGTTTCTAAAAATATTAAGCAGCACAACTGTTAATATTCAAAATAATAAATGTTTCTTGAGCTGCAAACCAGCATATTAGAATGATTTCTGAAGGATCATGTGACACTGAAGACTAGTATTGATGCTGAAAATTCAGCATTGCATCACAGAAATAAATTGCATTTTAATATACATTAAACTAGAAAACTGATATATTAAATAGTAATAATATTTCACATTTATTGCTTAGTTTTTGCACAAACAAAAGCAGCCTTGGTGAGCATAAGAGTCTTTCAAAACAAGTTCTTACTGACCTCTAGTATAGATAGATATATATAGAGACAGATAGATAGATAGATGGAATAGGGAATAGAATAGATTGGCTATTTGTCGGAGGAACAGCTTAATCCTCACTTCCTATTCAGCGCGGGAGTTCCTTCTGACTTTGTGAGCTCCACAGAATGACAGAATGAAAAGAAGAGGGGGGAAAACAGATTTAAGTCCTTCCCTGCCTTCAACATCCTGGGGGAGATAGGTTTGTGCAGAAGGGGATTCTAAGCTGATTTGTGCCATTATCAAGATCTCTGTGGCAACAGACAGTAGTCTTATTTATTTATTTCCCGGGAAGACAGAACGATAAGCCGCGGTTTTCCAGCCGCGGATGCGAGGGTCCAAATCCGACAGCTAATCCTAACGGTCAACAGAGAAACAAAGTTTGACCACAAGCCTATTACCGTTGTCTTTCTCTGTAATTTAAAGCCATCCATCTGATCTCAGAGCTCTCCGTCTCGCCGGGAACGTGGGCTAAAGGGCACACGGGAACGGCGTGATATACAGTTATGGGTCGGCCGTGATAAATTTTATTACCCTCTTTCTAGCCACTGATCAAATTCCGGGGCGAACAACATCATGTTTCGATCAGGTTATCGGTCGTTGCGAAAAAGATCCACAGAGAGGGCAATTGATTGGTTTTGTCTCGTGTGCGTCAGTCCTTTCAAAACGCAATGAGGGGGAACGAACGAGCAAACAAAAAGAAGTCAATCTCTCTCCTTCCGCAGATCTATTTGGCCGGTGAAGAATGAAATGGACGGCGGCCAGAAAAGCACCCTGAGAAAGGAGAAAGTGTCTGGTAAAAAGTGAGGCAGAGCGCCATTGATCAGTGGCGCAGATCTGTCTCAAACCTGTCTGAAAAAAGAAAGAGCGATGGAAGGGAAGACAAGGGGAATGGGAGAGGAGAAGTGAGTCATAATCATTCTCTACCCCCCCCCCCCCCTCCAAAAAAACGAAACAAAGAAAACTTATAATGAAAAGCCACACTGTTTGCAAATGCACCGAGGCGGTAAGTTCCCTTCCTCTGAGTGTGTATTAAGGTTAAGACAACTCTGGAAATTCAGACGACAAGCTTTTGAATTCACTTCTGTACAAAACAGACACGGATAAAAGCATTTGGGAATCCACAGGCTGCTTATGTTTGCAGCACAGGGATCTTGTCTCCTGGAATAGCACTAAGATCTCGCCATCAACTGCAACCACTTGCTCTCTAGAACAAAATCAGAGGATATTATTGATGGAAATATACACTTCAGTGGCTTCTAGAATCAATTATTAATGCATAAACACATAAACATTGTGAAAGTCATTCACACATAATCTAAATTAAATTAAATCAGCTAAATTATCTGTCAAAAAATATATATTGTTTACTATGACTAAAGGTAAAATTTTTTTTAAAAGTTGTTTTATACACTTTTTAATATTTTTATATTATTTTATGAAAATATACAATTCTAGAATAAATGATTATTATTTACAGTACATAAAAAAAAATAACATTGTAAAAATCATTCACGTTTTGTCAGATAATCTAAAAATGCTACATTAAATCAGCTAAATGAACTCTTAAAAACTCCAAAATATTATTTACTATGACCAAATCAATCA
>NC_133380.1:7963598-7982732 GCF_049309525.1 Garra rufa | reverse complement strand
ATATTAATATTGATTATGTCACAAATATATGATATGTTCAATATTATTGTTCAATATGTTCATTATCACAACTCACAACCGTTTGGTTACCAGCCCAAATCACAAAACTGCTAGGCACCATAACCTTGCTGAGCAGCACTAAGATATGGCGAATTGATCTTTCATAGGATTAAACAGAGTGAAAGAGAGATACGAGAGACAGCGAGAGAGAGAGAGATAGATAGTAAGAGAGAGAGAGAGAGAGTAAGAGAGAACGAGAGGACTCTCTATTTGGTCTTTGTGCTGCCCAGCACTACAGAGCAGCTGCCTTCAGCATGAGCTCTTTTGAGATGTGCACAAGCCTATTGATAAAGCGGCATGTAATTATATACACACTTCTTATAGAACGGCTTAACCGCTGCTCCTTAATAGTCACAACATAATTATGCAGTCCCATTTATCAGCCTCACTAATCATATGGAAAGATCCTGGCCCACATAGTAAAGCTCTCCGCGGAGAGCGCATTCAAAGCGAGAAATCCAAGCGGCCGCTCGGAATGAGGAACTCAAAAGGAGGAAAAATGTGGACGTAAGCCTATTTCTGCCTCCCGCAGAGACCGTTGAGATGCATGATCCGATCGGCTCTTAAATAAAAACAGTGCTGTGCGGGTAAGTGATGTTGTGCTTAGCTCTCCGAGGATTATCTTCAAGTAACCAGGTACAAAACCAAGCAGCGTAACCAGGTAAGAAAAGGTCACGACACTTTTACAGAGATGCCACAGATTCAGAGTTTCACTACACGCCTGCTGAAGCCAAACCGGATGTCAAGGGGGAGGAGGTGAGTATAAAAGAAGGTCTGTATTCGTAAGTCAATCTGATTCTGAGATATTTGTGATCAGAACAGGGCTTGAGGGAATTCTTGATTCTGATTGGCCAGTCATGGAATGCTCCAGTCAGGCATTCTTTGCATAATGAACCGTTGTTCCAGGCAACTTTCTGATTGAAACTCAAACTCAGTAGTTATTTTAGTAGTATTTTTTGTGTGTTTGTTTTTCGATTAAGAGCGGTTGATTGTATATTATCCATTTTATGTAATATCGACCTAGTGTTTGTATAAATGTATGCTAGTTGACGCAACACAGTGTTGTATCTCAAAACTATACATGTAAATTTGCAAGAAACTCACAGAAATACTAGGAAAAGGCATTTGGTGATTGCAGAGGAGGTGCAGTTCCCTGCAAACAGCAGGTTTTGTAGCTCCTCTGGTTATCATTTCTGCACAAATGCTCTATTTGCATAGGAAAAAGATACTGTTACCGGTTCGCTGGATACAGATGGCTCTTGGGAACCATAATTCAGCATCAAGCTAATATGTAGCCGGTTTGCAGCAAAGTGTCTCGCATCAAGGTCAAAAGTTGAGATTCCGACCGCATATTACCGTTTTGTTTTTGTACACCGTCACTTTATATGGTAATCAAGTCCCCTGGTGAATGCAGAACGCCCTCTTTTCCGCTTCTAATGAGGACATCCTGTCACCCTCACAGTTAGGAGACAGGAAGGTCAAGGTGATATCGGAACGCGACGGAAGGGGAATCCGACGTCCCTCTCACCTGCTACCTGTCTGTGATGGGACCAAAGGCTTTGGAAGTTTAAATTACATTATATATGCATAATATATGTAATTATGGACCAGCTGAATCAATACGCTTTCCGTTGATGTATGGTTTGTTAGGATAGGACAATATTTGGCCGAGATACAACTATTTGAAAATCTGGAACCTGAGGGTGCGAAAAAATCTAAAAATTGAGAAAATCGACTTTAAAGTTGTCCAAATGAAGTTCTTAGCAATGCATATTACTATTCAAAAGTTAAGTATTGGTATATTTATGGTAGAAAGCATCTTCATGGAACATGATCTTTACTTAATATCCTTAATATAATTTTGACCCATACAATGTATTGTTGGCTATTGCTACAAATACACCCATGCAACTGTACATACATTTTTCATAATCTAAATACTTCATGACTGCAATGTTGACTAATAGTTTAGAGCTAATAGGCCTGATTTCCTAATGAAATTCAGAGCAGAAGTAATCGTGAGTGGCAGTAAGTGTTTATTATGCTCTGGCATGAGTCGAAAGTGCCAATCTGCTTCATTTGGCAGCACCGCGCGCTTCACGCAAGGAAATTCCCCACCAGCCGTGGGCGCCGTTAACTACACAAGTAAACATACTCTTGCATATGTGCGCATAGACACGAAAACAAGCGGCTGCCTCTTATACGAGTCGGTCCGGAACAGCGGTGGGCTCGTGGAATGAAGAGGAGGAACGGATAAGATGGGGAGCAAGAACTCTCACTTCTAATCAAGGTAGCCGCCTTCTCAATCTCTCGCAGCGGGTCCCCAGTGACAAAACACAGCACGCAGCTCAACGCCCTCCTTTCACAGAGTACCTGACCTCCCACCAACCACTGTCCTCTATTGCATTCAACGATTCTCTTTCTCTTTCACTCCATCTCGCCGGCCCTACCCCCTGCGCCCTCTGTTTCTCGCTCGCTCTCTCTCTCTGCGCGAATGGATGGGCTGTTGGCGATTCATTAATCTTGATGCAGCACCTGCACTCTGGCCGAGTGGGAGCGTCCGCCGCCAAATGTCACATTTCATCGGATTAAATTAGCTTTATCTCTGGCAAATGCCTTCCCCTGCAAGATCGCACAGATTTTTTTTCCCTTCGCACCTCCCAGGAGCAAGGGGGCCGGCAGGGGAGGCATCATCATGTATTCATTCACCTCAGGAACGTTGGCGACGGGTTAGCCTAATTGACGGTAGAGAGTCATTACCGGGAAAATGAGAGAATGGATAAATAAAAACGGGGGAGGGAGGCGTCGAAAGGAGGCTGGTGGGTGACGCGCCCCTCTTTCCAGAAAATGAGTAAGAGCCAGGGAATGCTAGGGAGTGAATGGGCCTCAGTATGACCGCGCTTGTGTATGCTGGAGAGCTCTCATCATTCAAATGTAGGATGCTCAACTCTCCCCCTCTTTTTCGAAGCGAAACTGGCAGCTGCTATGCACTAGGCAGGGTTCCCCCCTCGACAACACAATCAAGTCATGCCCGCCTGGCAAAAAAAGAGAAGAAACTGCCGATACGAGCTTAAGATATTCCCAACGTCTGCCACAACTATATGCAATACAAGTCTAATTCTGAAACAAAACTATAGTTCATCTAGAAATGAAAATTCAAAATTGTTCCAAACTTCGAACAATTCGAAATTTTAATATATTGTGCTCCACAGAGAAAAGTAAGCCATACAAAATAGTAATTTTTTGGTCAACCATATCGTTAACTTCTTCGACTCGAAAGCCGATTGACAAACCAGACAGAATGACGGCTGTCAGAGAGAATGTGCCACGCCCTGAATATGCAGCTGGGCTGAGAAGGTGTAAACAGCGATTGGATGGGGGGCAGCAAAAGTCACGCCACCCTTCTGAAAGGGTTACGCCCACAGCAACAGGCTACAGAATGACGTAATGGTTGATAGGCTATTGGAATTGCATTTTACAACATTTTTAGTAATCGTTTATACTTTAGTCGCAGCAAATTCCGAATGCTACATTCCAAAAATTTCGTGTAGACTTGCTAACCATACCGTTTTAGAGTTTACACATTTAGAACTTGGGCAGAATCTTGAAACCTGTCCTCAGGGTCATTGGGTTCCCGTGTAGGAAACCAAACGAGCGCAGTTGTGGAAAGGACAATAGGGGGACTCTGAGACATTGTTCGAGGCAGATGATAATCTCTCGGCAGAGTCTGATAGTGACAGCGGGGCTGTCAGAGATGTCATCTTAAGTATCTGAGCACAGAGGTGTGGAGGAATTGCCATCTCCGGACACTGGCATCTCAGTGAGACCGCCAGACCCTCTGTCGCTTCTGTGCTTCCACTCTGCCACTCTTGGTATTTTTAACACGGAAATCACTATATTTTACTATGCGCTGGCTATTGTTAGCGCTGGATTGTATTTTGTGTCACGTAGGGTGCGTACAACTATCCCTCAACCTTTGGGACCCCTTTGTTCGAGTAGACAGGCATTCACACGAGAGGACAGGATTCAGAAGACCTGCTGCTTTTGAGACGACAACATACATCGTAGCCGCCGTAGGTGTCCGTCCCTGCTGCATAGAAGGGATAGATCCAACCGTAATGTGTCTGAACCAATTTAGCTACTGTCAATCGTCTCTCGCAGCATGTGTGTCCGACTCCCCTCCCCTTCCCTTCGCTCAAACACACACACACAGACACATTATACTTTCCATCTCGAAGCGGCAGGGAAACCCTGAATGTAGAGGGAATCCTGTTTAGCTGTGAAAAATCCACTTTATGATGTCTTTTGACTGCGTGCTACCCTCTACCGTTCCACTTGTTGTCTTATATGAGCTTAAACTACATTTGCTGACATTTTGTGAGGAGCAATAAGGCAACATGGCATTCTTTTGTATCTGCGCCCGTGCAGCAAATGAAGATAAACTTAAGTCATCTAAGCTGCCTCGAGAAACCCCAGTGGAAGCCGAATAACTTAAAAGCAACACTGCTAGACAAAGAGGTTTTGGTGTGACGGTAAAAGATAGAAAATTGTAGGAAACGCTTACATGCTAAATGAAAAGTAATAGTGAAAAAGTAATAGTATATATATATATATATATATACAAACACACACAGGTATGTATATAGTATGTACAATAACACATATTAGCATCCAATAAGAGATGAGGGGCTTGGTGCAATATATGGGTGATCCGATTTAGGGATGAGGTGATACTGAGGGAACAGCTTTTTATGGGACAAATGGAGAGACGGCAGTAAAATATGTTAAAACACACAAAACCTGTACCATTTAAATCCACCTTTGGCTGCTTTCACTCTGTCTTTTGTTTGTCGCCATTAAAAAAACGTCTTTTAAGTCAGTTGCAGTTTTTACACGGAAGCCTGATTGTGCGTAACACCTTTTTTCCATGGAGTCTTGGTGCTTGTCCTGATTTAGCTTGGGATCTATTTCCGTCCAGCCCTGGGGATACACCTAAATTTGCCATAGTGAAATGCAAGCTGTGTGAGAGTGTGTTTGGGAATAAAAGTTAGAAGTTTTTAAGTGAATATATGCATATGTTTGCATTTATTAATGTGAGTCCCGTGGCTATGCAAGGATGCATATACAGCAGCTCTACTTAAAGCATATAAAGCTGAGGCGCCGGTCAGTGATTCTCTCATTCTGCAGAGCATTTTGAAGCCTGAAGGCTTTTTTGCATGCTGAACTTGGAGATAAGGAAACCACAGCAACGCTCCAAGAGCGGCAATGCATCCCAATCAGACACACACACTCTAGCAACCAGCCCAAAACTGCATCCGACCACCAGAAACACCTGCCAGCGTAGCACACACTTGCTCACACACCCCTCCAAAACAAAACAGGAAAAACACCAAAATCACACTTGTGTTAGACGACAACAGACTTTGAGAACAAGCAAACACAATGATGGACGTTCACATTCAGAGAGCGATGTCAGAGACAGGGTGGGCAACAGCGTTTGGGATGCATTTGACGGGACTCACCTCTGCCTTCCTCTGTCTGGCGAGCAGTGAAAAGGACTGGCTTCCAGCAGCACTGTTGCCGCACACAGAGACAATGAGGCAGGGCGAGAGAGAGAGAGAGAGGGAGAGAGCGAGGGAAGGAGGGAGGGGGATGAGAGAATGAGAAGTGGATGAAGGAGAGTGAAAGAGCAAGAGGAGGGAGCCAGAGAGGTTCTGAAGTAGACGGCCAATCAATGTAGAAATCAGCGCGAGAATCTGATGAAACGGCCGTGGATTAGCGATCAACGGCTTTCAGCTACCGAAAGAAGGAGGGGGAAGCGAAACTGCCCAAGTGAATGACTTAACGTAGAAAGAGGGGGCGGAGGCAAAGAAAAGGCTGGGGAAAAAAGTACAATACGGCGCTGAGAAGGCTTCCCAGTTTTGTCCAAGTTTCTTCACTGAGCGCAAAAGGCCAATTCGTGGTACACCTGCTTTTTGCGTCAAATTTGACTTTAGCTAAGAGAAGAAATGAGGGAGGAGATGATAGTTGGTCTATTCTAGCTGGTTTTGTAAGTCTTGAGCGGATACACAAGGTTGTCAAGTGTCTCAAGATCAAAACGGTCCCTCATTGTGTCTTCTTTTTAGGACAGGTTCATCAAGATCTCGGATTTGGGCTCGAAGATTGAGTTCGCCTTGGCTTTCATCTCCTTGGAGGTCTCTCTTTCTCAGCATATTCGGATCACTAAGGCCCAAGGCTTGGGTGGTTGTGCTCCCCCCTCCCAGAGATAATAAAGTGATTCAGAAGAAGGGGGAAAATGGCTCCTCTGGCAAACACTGCACCAGGTGTTGTGTCCGAATTGGTCCAACTTGCTCCTGTGGCACGGTTACAGTGGAGTCCACGGCTCCAATTATTTAGGTCTCAAAAGGAGGGAGACCAAGAGGGAAAAAAGGCTTCTTTTCGAGTCTCGGCTCAGAAAGGAATTAATTAGATTGAAAAGTGCTTTTCAGAGCACAGTCCTGAGAATTCTTCACAATGAGCAGCCAAAACGTCCCAAACCGGGGTGGGAAGGGGGTTCGGAGATGCGAGCGAGAAACAAGAGATCGAATTAAACAACGAAGAACGAGTTGAGAACTATCTGAATGTTAGAAAGGTTTTCGGCGCGGCTCTTTTCTTTTCTCTCTGGCGTTTAGAGTTCTCCGTTTGGGATAATCCATCAGGATGGGACCGGCTTCTCGCCGCTTTGAGCTCCAGGTCCGGACAGAGCTCTCCTCGTACCGTTGTTCCTCTTTTGCTCTCGCGGCTTGTCGGACGATCATTTTCTTTTCCTTGGCCGTGACAAAACGAGTGGGATAGCGGTGTGTGGGAGAGCTCGGTAAAGAGAACAAGGGGGAGAGAAGGAGAGAAAATAAAATAATAATAATAAAGCAGAGGGAGGTTGACATGAAAATGACAAAAGGAGGGAAGAAGATGAATGAATTCATTCGGAGAAGTGGGTCTGCTGGTGGAGGACGGGAATGGGGGAGAGGGAACCGTGTGGGGCGTCCCGTCCCACACTCACTCCCCCGTGCCAAGAGAAAGGAGTGGTGAAGTGGCGGAGGTGGTGGTGATTCAGTCGACAACCTCGTTCGTCCTCTCTCTCGCTCGCTCACTTTCTTTCTTTCCCTATCCGCGATTCAAGAAGAGAGCCGGCTTACAGGAATCCTCTCGGATCTCCTCCCTCTTCCCCTCCCTCTCGCACACGTTCGCTTCATTATCATTCACTGGTTCTTACTGTGACACGCTTCAGTAACCCACTCACTCAGACGAGGCAGAAGAGATGCTGAATTCTAATGCAGGAGTGAGAAAAAGAGGTAGAGAAAAGGAGAAGCAGGAGGGGGGCAGCGCTGTGGACCAGCAGGTGTCCTCTCTCTCACTTTCTGCTCCATCTGTCTGTAAAAAGAAGCCGAGCCCTTCAAGAGGCCATTCCACTTTATTCTGTTAGTCTCTCTCTCTCTCTCAAATGGCCTCGACACACTTCACTCAAGGCCAGAGTCGTACGGTCCTTGTGAACGGCTCTAGAATAGGAAGACAATATGTATTACACCAACAGGTTTTGTAAAGTTCTTAAGCTTGATTTTTGTTCTTAAGCAAAACTGTTACTGTTACTATAGTAAACCTAGATATCTCTTCTCTTCAAAAGTACCTCTATGATGCTAAGACATTCTGGGCGAGTTGAAGGTGGTTGTTTAACTAGTCCAGTTCTTCACCACATTCCTTGTAAATGGATCTGGAAAAGGAGTTGGAAGACAATTGGTGTTGCATCAACACATTCTTAAACTTGATTTTAGAAAGCTAAAACTTTTTAGCATAGTTTGCATCACACACAGGTAGAGTTATTGTTACAACAGTAAATGTGAGTGGGACATACTTGTCCAAAAAAGAAACAATATTGATGCTAAGGTATTTTGAGTGGTTGCTTACTGGTGCAGTTTCTTAGTTAAATTTTAGAGGTTTACCTTTATAAAACTGTACCACAGTTATTACTATATATGTGATCCTGGACCACAAAACCAGGCATAAGGGTACATTTTTTTTTAACTTGAGATTTATACGTCATCTGAAAGCTGAATAAATAAGCTTCCCATTGATGTACGGTTTATTAGGATATGACAACATTTTACCAAGATGAAAATCTGAAATCTGAGGGTGCAAAAAAATCTAAATATTGTCTGAATGAAGTTCTTAGCAATGCATTTTACTAATCAAAAATTAAGTTTTGGTAGAAAATATCTTTATGGAACATGATCTTTACTTAATATCCTTAATATAATTTTGACCCATACAATGCTACAAATACACCCATGCTACTGCTTTTGTGGTTCAGGGTCACATATGTGAACAACTGTTTTGTAGTTCCTAAACTCTTTTTTAGAGGTTTTAGCCTCATTAAACTTTATAATTTGCATACTTTTAAAATTTTTTTTAGGTTTTGTAGAACTTAAATAGGTGTTTTAGTTCTTAAGATTGGTTCAAGAGATTTTCATCATAAAAATAGCAGGTAAACTTTTTACCAAACACAGGTAAAGTTATTATTATTACAGTAAAAGCATTTAGATAACTACATGTTTACATGTTTTAAAGAGATTGTGCTTAATCACTGTTACAATGTTAGAGTATTCCAGTTGGTTATGGGATATTCAAAGGATTACTAGGTGGTTCCCTACTGGCCATATTTCATTTGGCGGTAGCCCACTAGAAGTTATATTGGAATTAGTGAATTGCAATTCTGGGTGTAAGTGTTCATACTTACCTTGGTGCATAAATCAACCTTCAAACTTTAAGACTCTTTAAACTTTAAAAACAAAAAACTAAATCAAGGCAGTCAGGCCATCATTTAAATATTATACTGTCTGTGTGTGTGTGTGTGTGTGTGTGTGTGTGTGTGTGTGTGTGTGTGTGTGTGTGTGTGTGTGTGTGTGTGTGTGTGTGTGTGTGTGTGTGTGTGTGTGTGTGTGTGTGTGTGTGTGTGTGTGTGTGCGCGTGTGTGTGTGTGTGTGTGTGTGTGTGTGTGTGTGTTAGTGTGTGTGTGTGTGTGTGTGTGTTAATTCAACCTTAATTCAAATTTAATTCAAATTCAGGAACTTCAGGAACTTAAAAAACATTATCACTTTAATTCTTAATGGTGCACCCCGACAGGAGTCTAACAGAATGTTGCTGTATTTCATTTATATGTAATTTTATGTGTCATTTAATTTATTCTCGATTAAAAGGTACCCATAGGGAAGAGAAACCACAAATGAGATCTCTTTAGTATCTCAATTAGTTCTCCTAGAAAACAATGAGATTAAATGTTAGGCAAACAGAGGAGCAGAAAAATGTCCTGCTTCTTATATATTTCTCCTCACAGATCACACATTTATTCTGAAGTTTTAGAAGCTCAAGGTTTGCAATCAAAAGTCCTATTGTAAAGGCAACCCTGGGTATCATATATGGCTTAATATAATGTAAATTATGTCTCTTATTGAAATATATTGTAGAAATCCATGAAAGATTTATGTTATGTAAAAAATCCACATTGTTTTATACATATTTTGAACTATGGGGGGCCGTTATGATGTGAAATGGTTGCACTCGGTGAGCTACTGGCACCTCCTGTTGCTATTTTTAGTGCAACACAATACACAATTCTGAAAATAAATTACTGATATGATGACCACAGCTACTGAAAGAGCTTACAGGTGGCAATGAATGTAAGTGTTGGCTTAAACCAAATGCGTACCATTGATTTTCCCCACAAGGAGTCTAAACGCCCCGGATATTGAGTGAAATCCACGCTGAGAAACTCCTTCAGGTGCTGCGTCGTCATCATAACAAGCGCCTGCCAGGATGGCATCTAGCGTTTCTTGTCTCTGCCGTTTGTAAGCTCTTTAAGTAGCTGTGGTCTACTAAAAGTCTCAAAGGCTTCAGGGCTGAAGTGGAGAGAACAAAGACGCAGGTCTTTAGGAAGTTTTATTCATCCACATGCTTCTTCCCATACTTTGCTCTTCTTCTTATCGCTAAGAAAATCAGTAAACACTTACATCACTTTTCTTGTTGCCCTTCGACTGAAAATTACAACCAAAAGCCAAACGTGGCATCGCATCAGTATTTTGTTTTTCAAGTTGTGTTGCTTTAAAAATAGCAACAATTAGCGCCAGTAGCTCACAGAGTGCAACCATTTGACGCCATAGACATAATGGCGCCCCCATAGTCCAAAATATATATAGAACAATGTGGATTTTTGAAGAACGTAAAACTTTCATGGGTTTTCTGCTACATATTTCAGTAAGAGACATCATTTACATTATATTAAGCCATACAAATCTTAAAGGGGTCTAGGAAAGGCGATCGCAAAGATTCATAAAAAATCCTTATACTATTATAGTATTATTCACGTGAACATAGACGCAATTTTGTTGATGAGGCGCATTCCCTTCACAAACATCCAAGTTATCCACTGCATCTTTAGTGGCTCAGATGTCGGGAGTAAATGACACCTACAGTACTATGTTCATTATTACATTCAACAACAGAAAACCTCAATCGCTTAGGAGCCATCAAGGTGGGTCTAACGTAAGACGGCCGTGTCAATCAATCTATTGTTGAAGCGGCCTTAGTCGGTGTGGCGTCACACAGACAAGAAGCTGAGAATGGCCTGATTTGAAAAAGGGGATATTATTACCAAAAAAACCACTGGGTGGATTTTTATCATTATAGGGTGTTTTTTTTTTCAAAAACATTTTTGTTCAAAAAATGTAAAAGTGAACTCTGCATCCAGTGACCCCTTTAACACCCAGGGTTCTTTCAGGAGCTGCTATCCACATTCAATTTATATCTCTATATTCTTACTTGTGTGTGGACGGTTGACTCATTTGTGTCTGTTTTTATTTCTCCCGAGGACAGTTCAAGCTTACATGGCACATAACTGAGAACTCTCTAAAGAGCAACCTCTGACAATAACATTACTCGGAAACTACAGGTTAGCGCAATGTCCTTTCTGCAAGAGTACAGACTGTTTCATGTGAGTTTCTGTGCGCACCTATGACTCACCGTCTAGTTAAGCTAACTCGCAGCGGAGTCTAAGAAGTTTGACCAGCGCGATGCTTATACTTGCCATAATTAGACGGCTTCAAACTCTCTTAGCCGTGCAAATCCCACTAAAGGGCAACAGTGCGCTATTCTAGGGTATTTGTTATCCGTGTTGACGTTATGAGAAAGTTTGCTTATCTTAAATGTCAGAATATAAAGGGATGCCCTCGCCTGCTCCTCTGGCGGAACCAGGTTATTATTATTAAAAAAATCATTGTCATTCACCGTATTAAGAGCCAGTGCCCTTTTCACGAATATGATTGACAGAAGTGAGGGGCCAGAGGCGCGGGGAGGGGAAAAGGGGGATTCGAGAGTGACAGCCAACGATTTTGTCTCCCTCTCTCCGTCTCTTTCACAGACTCTCGCTTGGCGCTGCTGTGTATACAGACATTATAAATGCAATAAAACTGTCATTCGGAGACCGCGGCCATCACTTCGACTTGATTCCCACAGGAAGCGATTAAGGTGCGCGCACACACTTCCAGTTCCCACACCTACACCATCTGCGCTCCGACACCCCTCACCTAACCCCCATTTAATTAAACCGGGATTCAGCCGGTGATCACACGCTACACACCGCCGTTTCAACGGCACCGTGACAGTACGACTGTTTACAGCTGACTCTTGTTAGTCGATCCAAAGCTGAAGGCACACGTCCTCTGACTAATTTGAGAACTCGGTCGTCATCCGCTCTGACTGTTGGCGCCGCATACAAGCGAGCGAACAGCCATCACGGCGCTGATGAAAAGGAAATTAGCTGACAGGTAGAGCACCTACAAAGACTCAACACCTCGCTCTTCACGGTAAACAAAGAGCCGCCGTAGGATCACTCTTCTTCTTTTTCAACGCCAACACGGTCTCGATCAATGGCTCTGTAATAAAAGCAATTAAAAAAGAGGGGGGTAGAAAATGGGAAGGTTCAGAGCTGCCACCACCGTCGGCTGAGCCCTCAGCAAAGTTTATCGTTGAGGATTATTGGGAAGGACACATCACAGAGCCGTCCCACGCACTCTGAGCCAACCGGCGATTTCTCCAGACGCCAGCGCGCTACCTTGTATTCCCTTTCATGCGGCTGCTGTTAGGTTACGTGCTGATGAAAGGCATCAGTGTAATCCTACACTTCATCTCCACTTTACCGCTGGATGCCACAGTCGCGTTGAGGGGGAATGATGAGCCCCTACGATGCGAGAGGCCTTTGAGCGTGTCAAATATATGCCAGAGATCATGAAAGTCCACCGGCTGCCTTAAACAGGGTCTTAACTCACTTCATCTTCGTGGTTTCTCACCACGCATCTTCTACGAATGCAATCGTACGTTTTGGCGATTTCCACCTCAGTGGAGTGGTCACATCTTCTGGGGTTTCGCCGAAGCCTTCTGGATTTTACAATGGTAGGCCTACAAAGGTGAATGAAGTTAGAACGTGTTAGATCCAACATGCACTACCAGTCACTACAAGTCTCTTCTGCTCACCAAGCCTGCATTTTTTTGATCCGAAGTACAGTAAAATTTTAAAATATTTTTACTATTTAAAATACCTGTTTTCTATTTGAATATATTTTAAAATGTAATTTATTCCTGAGATCAAAGCTGAATTTTCAGCATTCATTACTCCAGTCTTCAGTGTCACATGATCCTTCAGAAATCATTCCAATATGCTGATTTGCTGTTCAAAAAAAAAGTACTATTATTATCAATATTTAAAACTGTTGAGTACATTAATTTTCAGGATTCTTTGATGAATATAAAGATCCAAAGATCAGCATAACATTATACACTCTACCATTCAAAAGCTTCAGTATCATTTCTCTTGGGAAAATTAGAAATTAATACTTTTATTTAGCAAGGATGCTTTCAATTGATTAAAAGTGATGATAAAGACATTTATAATGTTACAAAAGTTTTCTGTTTCAGATAAACCCTGTTCTTTTGAACTTTCGATTCATCAAAGAAACCTGAAAACAATCTACTCAGCTGTTTTCAACCTAATAATAATAATAAATGTTTTTTGAGCTGCAAATCAGAATATTAGAATGATTTCTGAAGGATCATGTGACTGAAGTAATGTTGCTAAAATTTCACCTTTGAAATCAGGAATATATTACATTTTCCACAAGTTCATATGATTCTTTAGGGTCCTAATGAAAAGTCTATAATATACTTTGGTTAAAAATTCTCAATAGTAGTGTAATAAAACACCCTTTTAACCTTTTAAAAATCAACTCATTTTATTGCATGGTCCCTTTAAATACAAATGAGCTCTGCTTGCCCTGTCCCTCTTTGATGTGGGATTATGAGCCGCAATGTTTACTTTAGCCACGTTTAGCGACGAAACTTGCCAAGAAGCACATTATTAAGAAAGCCCGTTTGCAAAGATGCATTAAAAACCCCTTATACTCACTTCATATGTAGATCGAGTTCGGCACTTTCCTTTTTTAAAAACTAAAGTAACGTTAATCCTCTGCGTCTTCAGCGGCTCAGATGTCAGAAGTAAATGACTACTGCTATTTTCATTATTACATCCAACAACAGAACACCTCAATCACTCAGTCAGAGACATTCTTGTCTTCCCCTGCACCTGAGTCACACAATGGCGATCGGAGTCAGACTGTTTCAGCTCGTTGAGGGCAGGTCAGAGGTAAGGCGCTCATGTCTATCAACTATAGTGGGAGCGGCCTCTGTCTGTGTGCCGTCACAACGTCAAGAAACTGAGAATTATCTGATTTTAAAAAGGGGATATTACTTTTAAAGATAAAAAAATACTACTGGGTGGATTTCTATCATTGTAGGGTGGTTGTGTACACAAACTGCCAACACACATTAATGTTCAAACAACATGTAAAAGTGAGTTTTGCATTCGATGACCCCTTTAAAATATATTCAAATAGAAAACTATTATTTTAAATAGTAAAACATTTAAAAATTTTACTGTTTTTTGCTGGACTTCGGATCAAATAAGTGCAGGCTTGGTGAGTAGAAGAGACTTCTTTAAAAACGTTTCTGTTCAAAAACTTTTGACTGGTAGTGTATGTTAAATAAACTTTGCTTTGGAGTGTGGAGAAACTTTAAATTACCAAAATTACCATGCTATCCGTACTTGGGTGTTTCATCGACTACACACTTTTACAACACTTTTATGTCCTAGGAAAGGATTTTTAGTAATGCTAAGTGATTTGAGCTTTCTTTTTGTTATGTGAAGGTCACATCAAAACCATGTCCTTCATCATTATTTTTTAATGAATTTATTTTATTGTTTTACTCGTCCCTGACCCCAGACTAAAAACTTCAGAAAAACTTCCATTTAATTCTGTGCAGCCATATATTATAACAATACAAATAAGGTAATAAATAAAACCTGTACATTTTTTGTGTGCAAATGATTTCTAAATCAGAAATAAATAGGCAAAATATTATGCTTGCTTCTCAGTTGTGGTGTCATTTCCACTGCCGCTCAAAAGTCTGGGATCAGTAAGATTTCTGGTTTTTAAAGACATTTCTTATGCTCATCAAGGCTGCATTTATTTAATCAAAAATACATAAAAAAAGTTTAATATTGTAAAATATAATTTCAATTTAAAATAACTGTTTTCTATATGAATATATTTCAAAATGTAATTTATTCCTGTGATACATAGCAACATTTTCAGCATAATTACTCCAGTCTTCAGTGTCACACGATCCTTCAGAAATCATTTTAATATGCTGATTTATTATCAGTGTTGAAAACTTGTGCAGCATTTATTTCAAATAGAAAGGTTTTCTAACAATATACATTACTGTTAAAATGTTTGGGGCCAGTAAGTTTTTATTCTTTCTTTTTTTATTCACCAAGGATGTGTTAAATGAATAAAAAGTTATAGCATAGATTTACATTATTAGAAAATATACTTAGATTTTGAATAAATGCCGTTACTTCATCATAGAATCCTGAAAAAATACATAAATAAAATCACCGGTTCCAAAAAAATATTTGGATTTCCAACATTGATAATTCTAATAATAAATCAGCATATTAGAATGATTTCTGAAGGATCATGTGACACTTAAGACTGGATTAACAGCTGATGAAAATTAATCTGTGCATCACAGGAATAAATTACATTTTTAAAGTATATATTAAAAAAATTATATTGTAATAACAATTTCTGTAGTTTCGATCAAATAAATGCAGCCTTGATGAGCATAAGAGACGGTTTTTTTTTTAAGCCCTACTGATCCCAAACTTTTGAGCGGCAGTGTACAGTTTTGCTACCAATAGTAGGAGTACTTGAGAGACATGAACTGTGAAGAAATCAAGGTTAATATAACTTGTAATGTGCATTAAGCTGTAATTGTTTCAAATTATAGTTCCACTGATGTTACATAGACTATTTTAATGATGTCCTTACTATCTTTCTGGGCCTTGAACTTGTCAGTTGCATTGCTGTGTATGCAGGGTCAGAAAGCTCTTGGATTTCATCAAAAATGCCTTAATTTGTTTTCTGAAGATGAAGGTCTTATGAGTTTAGAACGACATGAGGGTGAGTAATTAATGACAGAATTATCCCTTTATTAATCAAGGGCCATAACCATCCATAACAGCTGAGAAAGCATGAGAGATGTAGAAATGGTTTTCAAGGTGTAAGTAGGGCACAAAACGTAACGATAATTGTAGTTTCTGCCACATCTGGACTAGAAAGAGCCCCGTTGCTCTCAGTAAAGTCAGACTGTCGTCTTTGCTTTTGGAATTTGGAAGAATGCATTTGAATATTAAAAAACTTCCTGTTGTGCTTCCCTTGCTATGAATTATCAAAGCTCAGCAGGAGGCAGATCTAATCAACCACTGTCTTCTTCCGTCAGTCCGACCGTCTCCAGAGCTGCGAGCTCGTGGAGGAACAAAAAACAGGGCAGGAAGTTTGTCGCAGTGAAAAGTTCTAGAACAACGAAACCTGTAAAACTGAATGAGGGACAAAGGCCCATGTGGTTTCCAATGACCTCCAAGTTGGAGAACAAAGAGGAGCCATCATGAAACGGATGCTGGAAGGAGACATATGGAATATTCTTGGCTTTAATCAGGCTTTGAGAGAGGATCCGTCAGAGGTAAACAATTATTTTTTGAAGTACACCATGGGTTGCGTCAGATGAGGGCCGTACGGACGCATTCCTGCATTTTCTCAGCAGACGAATTAAGCTTTGCTCCGCGAAGCTATTTGCATACAGGCAATTTTCGAATCCATTTGTGAATAAATACGAAGCCAGACATTTGCCAGCTGCTTCTTTCATCAATTCCCTAATAAACCCACGGAAAGCAGGAAAGGGGGCAGAAAAAAGGATCTTATTAAGGCTTTGTATTAGTCAGATATTAAAACCCAATCTTTAATGCGAGCCAAGGGGCATTTCACACTCGATGTGTAAATTTCCCATGAATCACCGAGGGCATCACTTCACACGCCGGCTGAGGGAAACCCCCCTCGAGGGAAACAAGTCAACTCTTTCATTTCGCAACTCCTTTTCTCTCTCCCCGCCGCCGCTGTCTCCTTTTTTCTTCCACTTTCATCAGTCTGGTGTCACTTGAAAGGCAGCAGCGAGAAACAGAAGAGGAGAACTCTGGGTTTCCTTTAGAAGATGCGCCGCGCGAATGCAGCTGGGCGCGAGTTAACCGTGCGAATCGGCCAGTAATCCGTTAAGGATCCCGTCAGGTGCAGGTGCCACCTTTTTTTAACCCTCTGGTGCTCCTCATTTGGGAGTTACACTTGTGGTCTGTGCGGTCAAAAGTGACCAGACAACTGAAATTGAACTTTTCCCCACCCTCAGTAAAAAATTTTGTTCAATAAGATTTTTTATTTTGAGAGAATTTCATGATATTAATTAATATTTATACAATCATTATGATCAGTTTTTTTCCACATTGAAAACAATACAATTTCTTTCTGATATTTTTATATTACTTTTCAATTAATGCAGTATTTAAGATTAAAATAGAGACTAGGCCTTTCAAATAATTTTTTTAAGACAGATTAGTGTCATTTGGAGGAAGTAAATTAAGAAAAACATCTGCTAGATTCCTATATATATAGGCCTATGAAAGGCCTATAAATAGTTTTTTTTTTTTTTTACATAAATACTTATTTTTATTAAGTTGTGGATTTGTATATATATTTAGACATTCTCAAAGACAACGTTTTGTTGATGTTTGTAAAAAACAATATAATATAATATTAATTTATCTATCATTGATTAATCATCTATCTATATAAAAATATAAAAAATATTAATATTAAACATTACAAAACATGAATATAAATATTAAACATTAATAAATTAGTTTTATTTATGAAGTCTGCCACTGTTGATTTGATCTCTATGCTGAAATATAAAATTTGTCAAGTATTAAAATGTTAAAATATTAAAATATAAAAAATACAAAAACCCACATATAAATATAAAAATATTATATTGATTTTAAATAAATATTAAAAATAATATAAATAAAAAGAGTAATTTTACTGACCTGGAATTCAATTGTAGCTTGTACTTTCTTGGAAATTAAGTGTTCAGTGGTCAAATAAAATAATAATGAATAAAGAAAATAATAAAAATAAAGAAAATATAGAAATATAAATATTGTCACAAAACAAAAAAAATGTGAAAATTTATCTTTAAAATATATATATATATAAAACTTAAGTGTTCAGTGGTCAAATTAAAAAATAATTAAAAAATATAAAAATACAAATGTTGAAATATATATTTAAAATATATATTCAAATGATTCATATATATATATATATATATATATATATATATATATATATATATATATATATGTTTTTTTTTTATGTTGATTTGATGTCAGTTTTTGCATTATTATTACTACAGTCATTAAAATGTTGGTTTTGCAGTCTTGATGTTTTAGAACTTCACCCCTTCATTGATGTGTAGATTTGTGCCAGATTTGTAGATTGTATACACAAAAAAAAAAATCTGTATTTTGCCCATTTCCCATTCATTTGCTATGCCGGTCATTTTTGACCACAAAGCCCACAAGTGTGACTATTTCTTTTACGACCACTTAGCTTTTTCGAATCATGCCCTCAATTTTTTTGTGCGTTCATATACCAAGTGCCTTTAAAGTCACCAAGTTTTGTACCATTCCGATAAAGCTACAATTAAAAAAAAATTAAAATGTAAAATTTTTCGGTCAAAAGTGACTCAAGAGCATCAGAGGGTTAATGCAGCAAACTGGGAAAAGGAGGCTGGAACCGGTGCCACCCAATCCCATAATGCACGCCGCTTCCTACACCCACAGCAGACACGGTCGACCCTTTGTACTCATCTTTCTCGCCCCGTGGACGTCTGACTGCGGGACTGGCAGTCACGGTGCGCGGAGCGGGAAAATGCGATAGAGGCGTCTGTGTGAAATTCCTTTCATGGGGGACTAGGTTGCACATTTCCCCCTCTTTTTCTGGAAGCCACAGCTAATTTTACGCACCCTTATCTGGCCCCCTTTCGCTGGCGAGGCGCCTGCTTCTGCATGGGTCGGAGGCACTGGGCCATTTGCCACGCTTGAAGACAGAGCGAGAGAAAGCGAGAGAGAGATGCTCCTTGGGGTCTCTTCCCTGCTCAGAGGATGTGGGGTGGCTCTCCTCCTGTTTCCATGGCAGCGCCTGGCTTTATTAGAATCCCATTCCAGATGCGGCACAACAGCCTTTCGCCCTGCCCCCTCTGCGCCATGCGAGCCTTCTTTCCCCCCGCCTTGATGCCCCTGACTTGTTTTCCAGCGGTTAAGAAACTTGTCAAAAGTGAGGGATGGCGTGGTGCATTGATAAATGAAGCGTAATGGGATAACCACCGCACGATTTTACACTTCGATAGCCCGTGGCACTGCCACTACTCAAGGCGACTCGTTCCCGGTGCCACACTGGGGGGAAGCAACCATGCCAGAGTGTTTCCTGTCACCAATATCCCTCTGGCCTCAACCTCTGCAATAAGACACCTCTGTCAGTGTGG